>NC_058131.1:296170784-296243102 GCF_016433145.1 Gracilinanus agilis | reverse complement strand
AGGGAAGGGAAGGGAAGGGAAGGGAAGGGAGAAGGGAAGGGAAAAGGAAAGGAAAAAGGAAAGGAAAGGAAAAAGGAAGGGAAAGGAAAAAGGAAGGGAAAGGAAAAAGGAAGGGAAAGGAAAAAGGAAGGGAAAGGAAAAAGGAAGGGAAAGGAAAGCAAAGGAAAGAAGGAAAGGAAATGATAAAAGACCTGTCTTTTTTTAATGATCTTAACAATTAAATATTTACTCATAGTAGTTTAACACAAAAATGACAAATTTACAGGCTGCAATATTACACAAAGCAATCCCCAAATAACTAATTGTGTCATTACTTTACATGCCAGAATCAGCTTAATTAAGTTGCTTTTACTGTCAAGTAAGTATATTCATGTATTTGTCCTCCAGTACAATCATCATTTTTATGTACCCTGTTTTATAAGAAATGAGGCACTTTATAAATACCTGATGATAAATCAGGGTTAAGCAAAGCTGATTTAAACAAAATTCAGATTAAAGACAGTTTATGGCACTGTAATGAAAGGGTAAGGATTGGTGTGCTAAAGAGAAGCCATGATACTTTCTCTCAAAGAGGTCATACTCCAAAGTGAAAAGAAAACCATTCCCGTAAATATCTTGATTCACACATACATGAATCCATGTCTGCACTCTTCTCCTTAGCCAACAAATTGTTACACAAACTAACTTTTAAAAGAAATTTTAGATAAATATGCTTCATTGAGTATCTGAGTATGTCTTTTATTCAAACTGAAGGAAAAGGAATGAGGAGGCTAGGCTAGATGATCTGTGGATTCCTATCTAGTCTAGGTCTATGATTCTATGATATTTGGTGGGCACAAGTGCTGTTGTTTGGAAATTATTAACCAATTGTGATGGCAGTATGGACAATTGAATACTATTGCACAGTTGTGAGAAAGAAATGAATAGTCAAAAGAATGTTCAGGAAAAATGATTTGTATAGAAGAATTGAAGAGTGAGTAAGAATAAAATAATTTATTTTGGGACAAAGATCCCACGCAAATCTATATATACATGCATGTTTGCACCATATATTCACATATACATGGGTATGATTATATGTACATGAACACATAAATATGTAGAGTCTATTTAAACATATGTATAATTATTGTCTTGACATATATGGCATATAATAATCCTTATAACCTTCCATTATTTTTCCAACAGTAAAAGCAGCTAATAAAAATTCTCACAAGATTGGTAGTCAATTTATAATTGGGGAATGAACGAACAAATCGTAGTACATGAATGTAATGGAATATTATTGCACTATAAGAGATTGTAAAAGATGATTTTCAAAACCTTGGGAAGTATGAGCTGATATAAAGGTAAGTGAGCAGAATCAGGAGAATAATAACAACATTGTAAAGAAAAGCAACTTTCAAAGTCTGAAGAATTTTGATTAAATCAACAACCACCTCCATCTCCAAAGAACCTCCAAATAAGCCTGTTGGTTCCAAGTTGTTATTGGTGCTAAATTACATCCAATTCTTTGTGACCCCATTTGGAATTTTCTTGGCAAAAATAATAGAGTGATTTGCCATTTCCTGCTCTAGTTCACTTTACAGATGAAGAAACTGAGGCAAGCAGGGTTAAGTGACTTGCCCAGGGTCACACAGCTAGGAAGTATCTAAGGCCAGATTTAAACTCAGGAAGAAGCACATTTTTAGACATAACTGCTCTATGGTTTTGTTTTGCTTGACTGGACCTATTTGTTACAATGTGTTTTTTTCCCCTCTTCTGTGTTTTCAATTGGAAAGAGTTGAGAGGAATTGAGGGGAAAGGATGTACAACAGTAATGAAAAAATTCTAAAAATATGTAGATAAGAAAAAAATGTTCAGAAGGAACCACAGACAAGCAGGATAGTTTTGAAAGGAATGTATGTAATTTATCATGTTTTTTAAAAAGCAGTATGAAATGGAGACAATTTCATATGTGTATGTATCTGTGTGCATGCATGTTGGTGTTCTGCTATATATATGGAAATGTTCCCTTTTTTGGTGTTTGAGTTCAAAATTAAAACAACAAAAAAAAGAACAGATTGTTTATTTTCTCAGATATAAGAATATCATAATTTCTAAAAATAGATCTGAATAAAAAAAGAAAGCTATATAAGCAAAGTAATTATCACAGAAAAAAACACATGATGCTAAGTATCTTTGTTGTTTTTTTTAAGAACAATGATGACTGGGGGGCAGGTGGGTAGCTCAGTGGATTGAGATAAGGCCTAAAGATAAGAGTTCCTGGGTTCAAATCTAGCCTCAGATACTTCCCAGCTGTGTGACCCTGGGCAAGTCACTTAACCCCCATTACCTACCCCTTCCACTCTTCTGCCTTAGAACCAATACACAGTATTGACTCTAAGATGGAAAGTAAGGATTTAAAAAAAAAAGAATGATGATTGTCCTTCTCTACATGAACAGCCCATCAAGCATCTTCTAAACTATACAAGATAGTTTAAAAATCACAATTCAAGTAGTCATTTAATGCTATCTCAAGATTAAGTGCTACTAGGAAAAATTTAACATTTATAATTACTGAACTGTCCATCTCAGGCTAAATCCACAATATTCAAATATTGCCAACTTTGCAATGAATTTATAATAATCTTCCCTAATGGAAAAAATTACTAACAATTGGTCCTAATATGTGGTTGCTCTCATGACTCATATGACTCATATACATGAGTCATGTATATTTGGTAGGGTTTAAATTTGGGGGGGGGTTAGTATTTGCTACTATTAAAACATTTTCCACATCATACAATAGTTGATGCAATCTGGAATTTTCTAATATTTATCTTGATGTTTTCATCCACAGAGAAGATAGGGCACTTTATACATATATTAAATGACAAACTGATATTGCTGAAGCAGAATTACCAATTTCGTTGCCCTGGAATGAAATCCTAGTTGCTAAACCCTAGTTATAACTACCAAAAAGAATAGAGTTTCTGGTCCTTTAATACAACAATTTGGCAATGGTAGTTATCTTCTCATAACACCAAATTAGGGAGTCACAAAATTTAGAGTTAGAAGGGATCTTAGAGACCATCCATTTAACTTAACCACTTCATCATACTGGTAAGGAAACAGACCACATATAAGTAAAGAGGAAAATCAGGATTTGAACCCAAGTTCTTTGATTCAAAATGGTACACCAGAAAGAGGCAAATTGTCATCAGGAAGATAGCAAATGATGGCATTCCTAGGGGATCTTCTAGTGAGGCAGAGAAGATGGAAAGGGAACTGGTTAGACCTTAGCAAAGGCATGTTTCCAGCAACCATTTCTTATTATTTTAAAATAAAGTTAAATTCCTATGAATATTTTCCTCCTTACAACTTTGACTTTCTTTAGTATGCCCTTCCAAATCCACCTAGGTCAAGAATTTCTATTGTTTGTAAAGTAGTACTGTTTGTGTCAAACCTTCCATGTAGGTTATCACCAAAGGCTAATGGATTTATGTTGAATGAAACCATGATTAAAACAGGTTTATCTACAATAACCTGACTCCTCCTTTATACGGTGAAAAGAAATCTAACAATGTGATTAACTAAATTGATAAAGCCTACATGCTTTAATAATACATTAAGTATAAAGTGCCAGCATATATAGTTCTGATTGACTAGCATAAACCTGTAATTTAATAAATCACATATTAATTATTTTTGCATTGATAGAATTACATAAAATTCCAAAAAAATTTACATCTTTTTAAAGAACTATTTCTTTAGGAAAATTATATATGATCACTTATCAATTATCACATAAATGAAGAAAAATAATATGAAAATTCAGTGATCTAAGAGTCATGTCTATTGAACTAACCATCCATAAAAGAAAAATTAAGTGGACAAACAATGCCTATTTCCCAGACTATGACAGGTAGTCCAGAGAAGTGGCTCCCTTGGTTATTATTCCATTTTAAAACAATTGGACCTATAATTTCATTAGTTTGAGGAATTCTTTAGTGTAGAAATTCCCACCATTGATGCGGACAGGCTATTTGTCTATAATTTAAAGATCTGTGAAAAGTTGTGACTTACCCATGGTCATATACCAAGTACATGCTAAAGATAGGACTTGAAAACCATGTTTTTCTTTCTTCAAAGCTGACCCTATCCCTCCCAGGTCAAGTCTCCCTTCTGTGCCTTACTGACATTGTGAGCCTGGGTTTCCTCCAAACTTTAGGCAACTCTTTAAAACAATAAATTGTAAACTATGTACCAAGTGCTATTGGTAAATTCATTCTAAGATTATACAAAAGAGCTGAACAGGACCTCAGATGCCATGTAGTCCAACCCTCTCATTTCATGGGAAGTGAGTCCTGAGGGATTAATTTGTTGATTGGGTAACAAGAACAGGAACAAGCAGAGTCTTTAAAATTGGTGGGATTGGAACAATCTTCTGTCTCTGTATTCTTTCTGATTTGTGCTTTTTCTACTATTTGTTCCTTCTTGATTCCTGTAGAGGGTAAAGATCCCCATTCACTCAGTGCAGGCTCTATGAACTTAACTGATGGAGAGAGAGAGAGCTTCCTTTATCTGTTCCTTTTTTGGAGCCAGGACCCAGAATTGCTTAGCTTGGGGTGCCTATCAGGCATCCACTAGGTTGGTAGCCTAGGACTGCAGATGCCTGGCAAGGAAACCTGGAGAAGCCAGGACTTGAAACCAAGAAAGGCTTTTGTACTTCAAAGTGGGACAGTGCTCTACAGGCAAAGAACTACCCTTGAGTAAGCAGAAGACCTAATATCCTTCCCCTGCCCAGAGACCAAGGTATTAGGAGAAGAGAATGAAGCCTCCCGGGTGTTAAGGAAGCTTGTTTATTTGTGGGTATACCTTTTAAATGTTCCTTTGTAAATACTAAACCAACTGTTAGTGGATAAATGGACCTGGGGTATAGGGGACTCTCCCCTACATTTGGGAGAATCCTACGGTGGGACACAGAATCAATTGCAGGGTTATGGCATCTTCAACTCCTCTTTAAGGTACTAGAGAACTCTGGAGGTGGGTCTGAAATGTAACATACATAGCATTTAGGGGGGAAGTGATGAGGTCTTGTACTAGCGGTGGGAGTGTTAAGACGGGGCAACCTCTACAAGAGATAGGAAAGTAGAAAAAAACAAAATTTGACAACATACTGGATATATAGGGTAAATAGAAGTGAGGAATTAAGGATAATGCCAAGGTTGAAAACCTGAGTGACTAGGAGGAAGGTGACGATTTCCACAATAACAAGAAAATTGGGAAGAGGGGTAGGTTTAGATCAAAAGATAATCTTGGGGGCAGCTGGGTGGCTCAGTGGATTGAGAGCCAGGCTAGAGACGGGAGATTCTGGGTTCAAGTCTGGCCTCAGACACTTCCTAGCTGTGTCACCCTGGGAAAGTCACTTGACCTCCATTGCCTAGCCCTTACTTCTCTTCTGCCTCGGAACCGATACACAGTTCTGATTCAAAGACAGAAGGTATGGGTTAAAAAAAAAAAGATAATGAGTTCTATTTTGGGCATAATAAGTTTGAGATGGCTATAGAACATTCACTTCAAAATGTCTAAAAGGCGATGTGGGGCTAGAGATCAGGAGTGAAATTTGAGCTGGATATATAGATTTCTCCAGTATATGGCTATCTATCTAGTTATACTTTAATTAAGCTAGTGTTAGTTGGTATCTCTGAATACATCATTTAATAGCAATGTATTATGTAACAGAAGGTCAGCTATCTATTGAAAATTGGTCATCTTTATTAAATCCCCATTAAGTGATAATGTATGTGTAATTATTCACATTGTTCACAATTGCTCAGCATTATGAGTAAAAATAATTCACTTATTGGATACTGGGCTCACAAATTTCCTTTATATTCAAGGTAGGAAAACAATTCCTTTCTGATTTATCAAAAAGGCTAATTAAAAAAGAAAGTTCTGTAGGCATCACTAAATAGAGTACAATATTTTGGACGAAAATGTAAAAGGGTTTTTTAAGATACATTACTCAGCTGTCAAAGAAATGCAAGACTATAAATCTCTAATGTTCAGACAAATTTTAAAGCACTAATTTTAGAAATATAATTACTTCTCATTAGAAATAAAATGAAAATAATTTTCAGAAATTCTGGGTGCTGCTAGGTTTATTCAACCTTTAGTGATTCCATTTAAGAAACCTCTGTTTAGTGTTTCCCCCTCTCGAACTATAAATATGAATAAATGTTTGTTTTGACACAATCTCTACAACTATATTTTCTGCTAATGTTGAAAGTGGAGCTATTTATATAGTCTAATCATTGGCTTGAGTACCCTTATCTGAGCAGTTTCATTACAAAGAAGAACATAACAAAGGATTTTTTCCCAAGCTAAGAAAAATCTGAACTATAATAAGGTGTCATATATTAAATTACAAAAATACTCCTTTCAGAGGACCTAATATAATTAGTTTCTATTCCAAGTCTGTCAATGTGCACCATTAACCTCTGACAACTGTGCATGAACCTTTTAATTAGTATGTTATCTTTAGTGCAATTAATAACTTGTACTTCATGTTATATTAAGTTAAATTTTTCCCATCTAAATCGTCTTCCTCAATACAATTCTAAAAGTATAGTAATCTTCAAAAAGAATTTTAGTATTCATAACCCTTGTTCTTAACACATGTAAACTATTTTTTTCTGGTGCCAGATAGCTTTGAGCTATTAAAGTTCTCTCAAATATTTAACCTAGGAATTTCATATTAAATTCAGTCATACTTATTAATCACAGATATTCATATTTTCTTCCAGAGAAGATGAGTTGTAATATGTGGCACACACATTTATGTAGATACAGATATGCACACGCTACAGGCATACATATGTATATATAAATATATGCAAGTACATGTCTTAAAAAAGTCTTAATGCAGTTTTAAGCTTTAGTATCTTTAATAGCTTAAAGGCATATTAAAACTTTTGAGATATCCTATGGAATATGTATATACACACAGAGGAATATTAATAGCACCTCCCTCCCATGGTTGCTGTGAGGATCAAGTGTAAATTGTAAAGTACTGACCATTCAACCAATTCCAAACATGCCTCATTATGCTACCATTTAGCTCAAACCTCTCTATCTTCTCTGGGGGAAAAAAGGCATGGCAGACTATGAAATATGAGAGAACCACTTGTCTAAAATAATTTAATGATTTGCAATATTGTTTTCTAAAAACTGGAAAAAAATATAATTTGTAGAAGTTTTTATCTAAAGAAACACACACAGAGTTAAAGTTATATGGAATGTCACAGAGATCACCTAGTCAAGTGATGGCAAACCTTTTAGAGACCGCATGCTGTGCCCCACCCCTTACCCCTAGAGAATGTATACCATGCCCCACCCCCCACCAAGTGCCAGGTACACTCTGCCCTCCTCCCTTTACTCCACACGGGGGAGGGAGAAAGTACTCCCACTGGACTGCTGGGCAGAGAGGCGAATGATGTGAAAAAATGTCATCAGGCACAGTGGGTAGGTGAGCAGCTCTGCCTGAGTCCCTCTGCCTTCCTAGTAATTAACTCGGGGTGGGGAAGGTGGCACAAGTGCTTTGCATGCCATCTCTGGCACCCATGCTATAGGTTTGCCATCACTGACCTAGTCTAACCCTCTCATTTCACAGATGAAGAAATTGAAGATCAAATGGGTATTATCAAGTCTTCTGATTCTAAATTTAATGTTCCTTCCTCTAATACCACAAATATAGGAAATATATTTAGTATCTAGAATGCATCTAAAATATATCTAGTATAAAATGTGGATTTGGGAAGTGATAGCTATAACTTACAGAAAAGTATGGTGTAATACACAGGATATAAGTCACATATCACATCCATTATAGTCATTTCCTGTATTCTTTTCCTGAAATTTCTCTTCTTTCAATACATAGTCCCTAACAAAGTATCCTCCAAACATATGCAAAAGGTAAATATGGAAAACATTGAGCCCACTGGAAGCTAGAATGAGAAGATAAACTATTATCTTCTAGTATATCTGAGTTCAAATCCATCTTTGAATAATTATTAGCCATGTGACCTTGAGTTAGTCACTTAATTTATCTGCCTCAGTTTTCTCATCAGTAAAATTATAATAATTAAACACCTACCTCCCAGATTTTATTTTAAAGCACTGTATAAAGGCTAACTAAATTGCTAAATAGGTGGGGCGAGGAGGAGGAGGAGAAGGAAGAGGATCAGATCTGACTATGTTTTCACAAAGAAATAAGCAATTTTTTCCTATTATTTCCACTCTAGTTAGAAACACATAACAGTGTTACCTCACTTATTCAGAACGGGGAAGAAAGGGTCCATCTGACAATGAAAAATCTGAAGGATAGAATATTTTAAAATAAATGAAATTATTACTTTTGAATATTTATTAAGCCAATAAGGAATACTTATGAAAGAAGATAATTATATTATTTATGTAGACTCCCATTGAATGATTCATGAGTTAATTGATTATGGGCATTCTTTCCACCAGTGCAAATTCCAAACCCCCCACAATTCCCTATGTATGGTTTCTTTTCTTGGGCAATTCTCACTCATAATTTCCCTAAACCCTTCATAGTAAAAGCATGTTACAACCTATTCATCTATAGCTCTCTTTCTCATTAAATGATATCTCCTTTGTGCACCATATATAACCTTAATAATGATATTAAAATAAAAAGTACTTTAATGTGAATTCCAAGCCCAAAAAGTTCAGGCTCATGAAAAGAATTCTTCATTTAAAGAGGCATCATTTGGAAAAAGCTAATGATTTTTTTTAAACCCTTGTACTTCAGTGTATTGTCTCATAGGTGGAAGATTGGTAAGGGTGGGCAATGGGGGTCAAGTGACTTGCCCAGGGTCACACAGCTGGGAAGTGGCTGAGGCCGGGTTTGAACCTAGGACCTCCTGTCTCTAGGCCTGACTCTCACTCCACTGAGCTACCCAGCTGCCCCCTAGCTAATGATTTTTTAATAAATTTTCCTTATTCATGAGTAAGGATCTATATATTTGCAAAGGACATACAGTATTCCTTTTTTTTTACCCCAAAAGAGTAATATGCCATACTAGAACTGCCATAAATGGAGTATAAATTAGCAATTTTTCATTACAAATAGATTAATAATGTATTATGCTTTTGTATACCATTTAGTTCTAAAAGACCACTGGATTAGAAAACATATATTCTACTTAGCTGCTGTATTTCACTATGTTCCCCAACAATCTCAATTTTACCACCTAAATTATTATAGAATATTGCTATTCTTCTAGCAGGCACCTTATATAGTATACATTTTTAATGTCCCCAGCATTCCCTTTAAGTAAGGGTTTCCTCATTTCATAGTTAAAGAGGAACATGGATTAAAAACAATTATAGCAATTTTTGTATCAGAAAAAAAAGGAGAGAAGAAAATGGTTCTTATGAAAAAGAGGGTTGGAAATAGCAAACATTCAAGAATTGGATACATGATGAGGGTATTCATCAGATTTTTGGGGGGTTTGGTTTTGTTTTTTAGAAGAGTGGGGAGAGTAATGCAGAAAAGAAGAGACAACAACTGTGTAGAGAAAGACTACTGTGGGTAACTTTACAAGAGAACTTAATAGTAATAATCATTACTACTCAATTATTCAACAGTGGCCCTGTGGTAACACCAGATACTAACAAAAGGTCCAACAATACTGAAAAACTCCTTTGTTGTTATAACCTATTTAAGGGTTTTATATTTATAATACTATGCACACATCATGTTACTTACCAGGTTTGGCTGAGGTCAAACTAAACTAAGCAAGATTTAGATGGGTTATCCAACTAGAAAAATACGTATACTCAATTTTTAAAATCTTTAACTTATTTTACTTTAAGGGTTAAAAAAAGAGGTGATATTTCTTAAGGAAAGGAATTCATTTTCTTTTTTCAATTGTCTCACTGTTGAGTTACCATTAAAACATGTAAACTTATGGACAGGTCAAACTAAATCCAAAATATTTTACATGTTCCAAACAAGCTAAAGTGCTTTCACAATTAAATGTTCTGCATCAAGGATCCAGTATTACTTAGCTAAATGATAGCCAGGTCTACTACACTGCGTTTTATTGACAAGGCAGAATATATATGTTGAAAATTGAAGAATGGCAACATTTCTTTCATTAGATATATTACTAAGTTGTAAACAAGGGTAAACAAGGGCTTAAGGCATGATATTAAAATATTAAGCATTATTAAATATTCTTAAATATGAAGAACATTAACCAAAAATTATAATTGCATATGGGTGTATACAGATAGAATATAGAGATTATAGACCTATGATAAGCCTGAGGACTTCTCACATTGACAACACTTCTACCCCTACAGCTTTTTCTTCCATTGGTGAATTCCTCCACAGAACATTCTTTAAACTTAATACCTCTCAGTCTCAAACTCTCCAGACTATTTTTCTACCACACCCTCTACTTTTATGTGCTGCATTAGAATGTAACCTCCTTGAGGGCAGGTGATCTCTGTGTGTATGCGTGTGTGTATATATATATGTATGTGCATATACAAATATATTTACATATAATATGTACATATCTGTGGAGTTAGGAGAGTGAAAAAGAGATGCATTCAGATATCTCCTATACAGTTTCAAATATAATTATCTTAAATCTTATCAGAATCTGGAAAAGGATGAAATCTTAATATTATGTCAGCTATTGGATTTTTTCACCATCACCAAAATAATTCAGCATGTGCATGCTATATAATTTTTCATTTTACTGCAATTCATATAAACCGTGCAGTAATTTGTCAAATTTCTGTCAAATGACATTTCCACCAGTATACATTTAACTCTATAAATATTTATTAAAAGATCTTTAAAATAAAAATATGAAACTGATGTTTGAGTAATTTATATATTTATATGGTACTTGTTGAGGTAAGATACCTTCATATAGTAAATCTTAAATCCTAGAATATAAGCTTCTTGTGGGAAGAATGACATTCTATACATCTGATTATACCATTTTATTTAAAGGAGTTCAGTGTGGCCAATCTGTCATTGCCTCTTTCTTATGGAAATATTCCTTTTTTCCAAAAAAGGTATATTTTTGGGGGGTGGGGAGAACATGGTGTCAAATACTATACATTGCACATGTTTTCAATTTCATTTAATAAAAACTTGGGCAAAGTAGAAAACAGGTGCCTCTACAGATGGATTATACTAAACACATGTAACACCTCTGAAAATGCTTAACTTTTGTCTTTTGGAATATGAGATTTTCCTGAGAAAAATAGAATTCTCAAATATTACTGAATATTTAAGGTATAAAGGGGAAAAAATTCATTGCTTCATGCACTAACACATCTTCGAATGGTATTTCAGTCTAGTTTTAAAGACCCACGATTGATATCTTTTCCATATATACTTAGCCTCCTACAGATTTATTTGATTCTCAATAATTACTATTCTTTAGTAAAAGGCATATGTTATTATAGTACACCACTCCCACAAGCTGTCCACTCAGTGTATTTTAATAAATCTCTGCCAGAGCTGTAGAAATTTGATCCTGTTTAAATTTAATAAGGATCAGAATATATCAAAGCACAAATACCCATGGGAGAAATAGATATTTTGCATAGTTATTGAATACCCCATTCAAAGATACAATATGTAAGACCTAGACCATCAACCTTGAATTAAAAAGAGAGATTAATGTGTTCAAAGCTAACTAGTTCTTAAATAACATGTGAAATTAGAGTTTAATAAAACATCTTCTCTATCTTGCTATAATGGTGTCACTACTACTCATGTTTAAATATCAATATTATCATACAAAAATTTAATATTTACCATATGTTTAAAAACATTTAATATCTAAAGGTTTTTTTAAATCCCATAGTTATTTATGCTGAAAAGGAAAATACTGTATTTAGCACAGACTAAGTTCACCAAATGGCAATTTTAAATTTAGAACTTAATATTGTGCAGCTGAAATTTTGTTAAAAGATTAATTGACTATTCTGGGTTTGTTTCTTTGAAATTACAAACATAATGAATAATGATCAGCTTTTTCAAACCATGATCTTTTTAAGACAGTTTTGTTATGTTTCATTGATCTATTAATAGACTGAAGCATACACATTATTTTAAGGATATTTCTCCAAAAATTTATATTTGAGCATAAACACCAATACATTGAATAATAATCAGTCACAACTAGTTTTTTAAAGGCAAAAAAAAATCTAGAAGAAATATTTTCTGATCCTGAGAAAAACTCATTGGGCAGCTATTTCTTGGTGAAATCTCTAAAAAGAAAACTATCATTCAGGACTTCCAATGCCAAATATTTTAAAGCCCTGAATACATGTCCTTGAAATATGGATAAATCAATCTTTAGATGCCCACAAAATAATCTTTGCTACCACAAAAATTTAATAACCTACTCTTTTCTACATTGATCCATTCATATTTATGCAGTCTTTTCTCTCCCTTTCTAAGGCTCCCCAACCCAGTAAGCAATAGGAACCATTTGCCATGCCCAGGATACATCCTACAAGGAATGACAGAATGTCTTGATTCATACAGCTTGGTATACCCAGAATGTTTCTCATCTATACCTGATGAAATCCTATCCATTCTTCACAAAGCAACCCAAATACCCTCTCCTTCATGTGGCAGCTATCCCTGCCCTCTACTAGTCACAAAGTCTTCCCTTCCCTTAGTCCCTTCCCAGGGTACTTTCTTATCTATATAGCCATTGCCCTAGTTCAGGCACTCAGCAATTCTCATCCAGACTACTACAGAGGCCTTTAAGCTGGTCTCCAGACCTCAGGTCTCCTTCTATACCAATCTATCCTCTACTCAGTTGCCAAGGTGATTTTTCTAAAGCCAGATTTGACAATGTCACTCATCCACCCATCCAATGAGCTCTAGTACCTCCTGATTAACTTCTAGACTCAAATATTAAACATGGAGATAGAAATGGGGATAGAGATGACCCCATTGAGGGATTTCTTGGCAAAGATATTAGTGTGCTTTGTCATTTCCTTTCCTCCTACTCATTTCACAGATGAGGAAACTGAGGCAAACAGAGTTATGTGACTTTCCCAGGGTCACACAGCTAGTAAGTGTCTGAGGTTGAATTTGAACTCAGGTCTGGTATGCTGTACTGCCTATCTAATATTTATGTATGTATGTATTCATTTGGCATTTGAGGATCTTTATAACCTATCTATCTAATCTTCTACTTTTTCTTCCTTCATGCCCTCTATGTTCCAGCAGCCTTAGTGTATGTGCAGTTCCTAAAACATGGCACCATGTCTTCTGTCACCAGCCTTTACACCATCTAGCTTTTATACTGGGATTTCACCTCCATCTCCAGGGTCTCTGACTTCCTTAAAATCTCAAATCTAGGAGATTCTCTTAGCCCCACAGCCAATGCCTTTCCTTCCCAGAAAGCCTTTCATCTGTCAAATCTGTATATATCTTTGTTGTTTACATGCTGTTTCTTCCATAAGCTCCTTGAGGACAAGGTATGTGTTTTCACATTTCTTTTTCATTCCTGGCACATAATACATCTTCTGGCACATAGTGAGTGCTTCATAAACATTTCTGTTGACTTTATAAAGATAGATATCATGTATTAATTTTCTTAGTAGTTGACCCAGCCCAGGACTCTAAACATATTAGATATTTTATTGTCTTTCACCAGGCCCCAAGCATGAGAAAGTCAAATGACATTCAATATGATATATAAATCAGCATAAAATACAGAAAAAGTGAAGGAGCTTGGGTTTTTATTATCAATTCTGTGAATTAATAACCATGTCAACCTAGATATAGCATATTATTTTTTGAGCCATCATTTCTCACTAAGAATTAAATGA
Organism: Gracilinanus agilis; assembly: GCF_016433145.1. Classification (NCBI taxonomy): domain Eukaryota; kingdom Metazoa; phylum Chordata; class Mammalia; order Didelphimorphia; family Didelphidae; genus Gracilinanus; species Gracilinanus agilis. The sequence goes on along the minus strand of NC_058131.1, from coordinate 296,229,206 downwards.
TATTTATTAAATAATAAATAATAACATTATTTATGCTTTATGAAATTAAAAGTGTTATCTAGAGGTAAATTAATTAATTATGTAAAAAAAACTCCACAAAGCAAATTTCAGTAAAAAATCTTACTGAAGCAACTAAATGGTCATGTTACTCAAAAGTTCCTTTCAATTCTACATGCTTCCTGTTTAATTGCCTCATACTTTCCATGACTCCTTAAATCACCAACTCTTCCCTCCTGGTCTTTCCTTCTAAGTCAATATTGTATGCTGTCGACTCTTTTACATGCACTTTTCTACTGGAGAGAGCTGCTGTAAAGCAAAGACATTTGTATAAAAAGAAAGAAATGGAAATGGTAAGGCAGTCAAGTCAGACAACATGGGGCAGCCAGCTAGATTTGCAAACAGCCAAGATACACAAAGTAAAGTATTTCACTTCCTTATCAAGCTAGTAATTTCTTTTATTAGCTTAAAATATGTTATAATAGGTATAGAAAACTGGAATATGGATATAGAAATTACATGTCAAATATGACTAATTTTTATGAAATTTAACAAAGGATAGGTTTTGGTAATTACTTTTTCCCATAGCAGTCGATACAAGCACATGAAATTCTATTCTTGCTACAATTTGGGTATCTATGTGCACAGAAGACAGATGCCATATTCAATACCATTGAGTTCTCTAACAATATTAAAGACACAAACAAGAATCATTTAAATATTGAAATGGAAAATGTATCTCATTTTTTTCTATCATTATTTATGTAGTGCCAGCTAAGTAGAGATTCCAAGAGAGTATCTTATGTTTTAACATCATTATTATAGATGGTTTATTCTGGCTTTTTTTCTGTTTGCAAAACTTTAGAATAAAAGAATCCTGAATTCCTATTTGGAAAACCATCTTTTCATTTTTATTCTGCCTATGCTTTAATATACCATCAATATTTAACTACTCATTAAATGAAGTGTGACTTTTATAGTGAAAATGTCAGTCTTTGCAGTTCATTAAATTCATTTAAAGTATAGCTGCTTGATTTTTTTTTCCTGGAGGAATAAAAGAACTATTATAACTGATGGCATAAACTTTAAATTTAAGCATGTGTTTCCTTCAAAATTAACATTCAGAATTTGTAGCATTCTGTATAAGATTGAGAAACTATTTGTTTCTTCTTGCATTTTCTTATTGACTGTCATTTTTATAGAGTATATAACTGTTTATCACAGTTGGATATGACCAGTAGAATGTCACTGAGGACATTAAGATGTCATACACTATTATGAATCTGTAGAATTCTGCATGTAATATTAAAAAAAAACATTATTTTGAACCATGGCACCAAGAAAAACAAACCCTAGATGATTTGAAAACTAATAACTCACAGAATCCAACTGGGCTTGAGAGTAGTCTATTTTTGTTTTATTAAAAAAAAAAACACTATAAGACAGATCGCTTGAAAGGAAAGGATATATTCAAAGCTAGAGTTTGGGAAGTTAATTCCAATGAATTTTAGATATATATATGGAAAAGTCGATATATAGTTAAAATAGAAATGTGAGTATAAACTTAATCATAATTTTTAAAAATTTTAATCAATTAAGAAGGAATGATAGGTATTAATTTTCTTTAAAATAACTCTTTCCATTACCAGAAACAAATGGAAGTTATATATACACAATTCTATCTTTTTCTTTTTTTTTTAATGTGCAAAATAGGATAAGTATAGAGAAGTGACAATTCCTACATTGGCGAGACCTTTCACAATAAATATCTAATGGCCCTGACCCAAAAGAGAGGGAAAAGAAAAAACTGAATAAGGTGAATATGATATTCTACAAGACTGAATACCCGGTGCATTTAAAAACAAAACTTTCCATCAATGCTTTACTAAAGCAAATATTCATCTGTTCTGAACAACAGAATGTCAAAGCTAATAAGGGAATTTAATGATCATCTAGACCTCCCCTCTCATTTTACAGGAGAGAAAGCTGAGCCCAAAGATGGGAAATGACTTCCACAAAGTCAGTAGCAGTGGCATATCCAAGCTGAGACAAAATTTCTTTGCCTCCATTACACCATGCTACAATTCTTATAAATACATTTTTTAAATCTTTCATGATCTTTCTTGTATTTACAAGACTCAGGTTGTCCATTATCTCTCATTGCCCCAATATAGTATCACCTCCCTTTTCAGGCAGGCATGTCTGTGATTATGTCTTTTATGCTTATTACACAAAATTACTATTGGCAATATGTTACAAGTTATTTATGTAAACCTTCCAAGAGTCTTTTGAAAGACAGAAGACAATAAACATTATTAAAATTATATCAAATAAAATTCTATTCATAGGATTCTAATTTCTCTCTTTATCAACTGATCACAACATTCCACTACTAGACATGTACCCAAGGAGATCAAAGACAGTAAGAAACGTCTCATAAATGCAAAAAATATTCATAGCAGTACTTTTATGGTACTAAAAACCTGGAAACAAAGTAGATGTCCATCAACTGGGAAATGGCTAAATAAGTTATGGTTAAGCGAATATAATGGCATATCACTATCTTAAGAAATAATAAAGAACACAGAGAAGCACAGGAAGACATGTGAACTGATATAGAATAAAGAAGACAAAAGTATAAATGAAATAAATACCCCAAATAAATAAAAATGAATGTGTATAATTATTAATGTCTAGTTTGAGAAAAATCACTTCTTTGGGGGAATAGGAGAATATGGGTGTAAAATACTGCATGTCATTAAGATATGCTGATGGTTCGATTAGGGAATGGCTAAACAAGTTATGGCATCTTTTAGTGACGGAATACTATTGTGCTGAAAGGAATGATGAATTGGAGGAATTCCATGTGAACTGGAACAACCTCCAGGAACTGATGCAGAGGAAAAGGAGCAGAACCAGGAAAACATGGAACATAGAGACTGGTACACTGTGGCCCAATCAAATGTAACAGACTTTTCTACTAGTAGTATGCAATGACCCAGGACAACACCAAGGAACTTATGAGAAAGAACATTATCCACATCCAGAGAAAGAACTATGGGAGTAGAAATACAGAAGAAAAACATATGATCCATCATGTGGTTTGATGGAGATATGATTGGGATTTGGGAGTTAAATGATCACTCTTTTGAAAATATGAATAACATGGAAATAGGTTTTGAACAATGATACATGCACAACCCTGTGGAACTGTTTGTCAATTCTGGGAGGGGGGAGGGAAAAGGGGTGGGAAAAATCATGAATCATGGAACCATGGAAAAATATTATAAATGAATGAATGAATGAACGAATAAATTTTTAAAAAAGAGATGCTGATGATTAAGTTTGGCTAAACATTTCTCCTCTTTTTTAGTCTTTATTATAAGGGATTTCACACTGAGTTTATCATAGAATGTATTTGGAAATAAACATTATGTAAAGATAAAGGGTATCAATAAAAAGAAGATGAATTTGTAAAAGTTATAAATTCTCTGTTAAACTAATTTTAAAATATATATAAAATTACGTTATATTTATCTATCTCTATAACTACTGAATATGCCTTTTTCCATTATTGTCAGCATTTTCCACAATGACAACAGAAAGGGTTCAAAATTAAGTCAATTTAAGTTTAATTACATGAATATAATGTTTACTGTTTTACAAATCCCATAATAATACAATCTCATATATGAAAGAAATAGTCTATTTTTTGCTACTTCAAGCCAAAAAATCTTACAATATACACTGATTAAACACTTATCAGGTGGAAGGAAGGAAGGAAGGAAGGAAGGAAGGAAGGAAGGAAGGAAGGAAGGAAGGAAGGAAGGAAGGAAGGAAGGAAGGAAGGAAGGAACAAGTATTTTGAGAGCTCTAAGGATAGAAAAAGCATAAGCTATTAGAAATTTCAGGAAAAACTTTAGAAAGCTCTGAATTGAATCTTAAAGGATTTCAAATATATTATTAAAAATTTAAAGTAAACCAATTTTCTGAGCTATCATTCTAACTTGCATATAATAAAGAGCCTGTGTCTAGTCCATCGTACCCAGTCATGAAAAGATAAATGAGAATATGGAGGATATATGTTTTTTAAAGTATGGCAAAAGTTACAATAATTTTTGACAAATCATTGTTCTTCAAAAAGTATATAATCCATCTTCAATCAAGACAATCTTTTTTAAAAGTCATTTCCCTAAGTCAGAATGCAGATCAAAACATGTAATTTTTAACCTTAGTTTATTTGTGTTTTTGTTTTGGGGCTTAGATCTTATATGATTATTCTTATAATAAAGATCAATATAGGGGGCAGCTGGGTACCTCAGTGGATTAAGAGCCAGGCCTAGAAACAGGAGGTCCTAGGTTCAAATCTGGCCTCAGACACTTCCCAGCTGTGTGACCCTGAACAAGTCACTTAACCCCCATTGCCTAGCCCTTACTATTCTTCTGTCTTGGAGTCAATACACAGTATTGACTCCAAGACAGAAGGTAAGGGTTTAAAAAAAAAAAAGATCAATATGGAAATATGTTTTACATGATATTACATGTATAACCCACATTGAATTGTTTACCATTTCCAGCAAGAGGGTGGGAAACTATTTAGATCTTATAACTTTAGAAAACTTATCTGGAAATTTGCTATTACATGTAATTGGTAAAAAATAAATTATCTTTATAATAAAAAATTAAAAATAAATTCATTCCCCTAGAAAGGGAAGAAAAGTAAAGTACTAGCTCTCTTAGCACATGATACCTAAACTAATAGGATTTTTCCCCCCTTTGTGGAGGTTACCTTAACAAGTCAAATTCTAATGAGTTAGGCAGCTAACTATTGGATAGTGACAATTAATGATGATAATGAGGATGAGAGCATTTATATTGTCCATTAAAGTTGTCAAAGTTTTTAAAAAATATCTGATTTTATCTTCGCAACATCATGGATTATAAATGCTATTATTATCCCTGTTTTACAGGTGAGGAACCTGAGGCAGACAGAGGTTAAGTGACTAACCTAGGGTCACATAGCTAGGAAGTAGCTGAGGCCAGATTCAGTCTTCCTGACTTCTGTCCACCACTCTAATCATTGCATCATGAAGTATCCAAAAGGCATAATTTGCCATCTCCAAGTTCACAAGTTCCATAGAGGAGGAAGAGTGAAAATTGCAAATCTACAGCTTATGAGTAATCTACAGTTAATGAGTATCATTAAGATTTATTTTATTCTTGGTTCTTCTGTCTTCAGAACCCAGCACAGTTATTTGGGACATACTAAACACTTAATAAATGCTTAATGACTTACTAATTTGGTGATCTCAATGTCTTTTGCCACTCCGAATAGCAACAATTTGTTGAAACATCATAAACATTTCTTCTTTCTTCTCAAATCATAGACATAATCTCAGGCTTGTGGGTTATATATATTATATATAAATTCGATGTTCATAAGCTTGACTTCTTCCCTCCTGACAAGAACAGTAGTTGTTGTGACAAGTTTGCTAAACATAGAGGGAAAGATGGGATAGGAAAGCATCCTTACCTACCCCCCTCCATATTTGGTATCTCTAGTACTTTGCATGAAGTATTCACTTTTTAAAATAAATTTGTTGACTCCAGTAGCCCAAGAGGTCCATGTCCTGGGGACAACACACCCAAAAGTGAAGCTGAAAATAAGAAGCATCAAGTTCTTCTAGAAAACATTTCCCATTGAGCAATGCTTCCAAATACTAGATGGTTTTAAAGTAAAATAATATATATATTCATATATACACATTTATATAATATATATATATTTTTAAAGGAAAACATTTCCCATTGAGCAATATCCCCAGCTACTATATATATATATATATATACACACATATATATATATAATTTAAAGGCATTTGCATTTTTTAATTTTTAATCTTGTTCTGCCACAGTAAATAGTTCTATAATTGTCTAGGTTGTCCAAAGTAATTACTTTTTAGGACATTTTCTTAAAAATCAGTAAGTGTTCCAATTTCCTATTTCTTTATGTCTTCTAATACAGGGTATCATAAAAGTCTTAGAGCAGTTTTAAAGCTTTTGTAGGGCAGCTAGGTGGCACAGCGCATAGAGTGCCAGGCCTGAATTCAGGAAAGCTCATCTTCATGAGTTGAAATCTGGCTTCAAATACTAGCTATGTGAACCTAGGCAAGTCACTTAATCCTGTTTGCCTCAGTTTCCTCATCTGTAAAATGAACAAAGAAACTATTGTTGCCAAGAAAGCCCCAAATAGTGTCACAAAGAATCAGACATGACTGAAACAACTAAATGACAAGAACAACAGTTTAAGGTAAAACTTGAAACTGCACTGAGACTTTTGGGACACACTTCATATTTCGCCTGGTTTGACATCCCAAGTATAATTCTTGAGAAATAGTTGTGTCATCAATAATCAAATCATATAATGCCAAGCAACAGAGGTTTTGTTTTTGGTCTCCTCCATCCCCCCAGATACCAATTCAGCCAGTATTCTCACATGTCAAGTGACCTAGAGAATAATGAAAGTGATCTAGAAAGAAGGAGGGGCTGAATATGGAAAAGAATAGTATAAATACCTGAGGGAGAAAGTCTAGAGAGGCAGAAGATAAGGTTCCATTGAATTAAATATTCTTAAAATAGCCAACTGTGCATAAAAGGTTGGCAAATTCCCTTCTAAGCCAAATGACATCTGGAGGATAAGAGTTCACTGTCTGTAAGATAATGAATTCACAGACAAAATAAATGTTAATGATCTCATCTATCCAATTCTTGAAGATATCTTACAGTAGGAGTTCCCATCCTTTTTGTGAAAGAGACTTTTTAAAAATTATTATTATTGAAATCATGGAGGGAGAATAAAAATCCGAGTATAGAGGCAACAGTCTAGGCTGTTGCTATTTTCCTGATGAGAAGCTGAGATAGCAGTACAAAGGACCCTGGGAGTGGCAATCCATTTGAAGATCTACCAGATATGGCTTTCTGAGGCTCTAATGGAAAATCTTAATCTGCTATTTGGGAACCCCTGCCCTAGGGAATACATTATCTTGGAATTTTTTTTTCTATGAAACATATTTGTAGGATGTCTTGTGGGAAAAAAAACAAAACAAAACAACAGTAGGATAAAATTTAGCTGACCTACACAACAGAGGATAGTGACTTCCACATATTAGACACTCAATAAATATTCATTGAATGAGTGAGCCACTTAATAGGCTGCTGCTCAAATTAAATGGAAGACTGATGACAAGCAGAGATATTAGGAGCCTCCTCAAGTTCATACTTAAAAGTAGCTGAAAGAAAAAAAAACAGGAATAGAACTCAAAATTCCTGACAGTTGGGTCATATTTATCCTCAAATAATTGAACTGTAGTAGTGCAGAACCAGTCATTTTAGCTGTCTTCACAATTCATCCAGATAGCTATATGATTGATTCAGACATAGCACATATAGACAGATGGCATTGCCTGGATGAAAAGAACCAAATTCACCAGATCTGCTGTGTCATAGTCCAATTATTTATGTCATGTAGACAGAGCTCTTTTCTCCTCAGTCTACAAGATTACAATATTTATTTTATTAAAATAATTTTATTAAGCTGTACATATTTCATTACAAGAATGATGAATACATGGCAAGTTCAAGTCATATATGTGTACATGCATATACATACATGCACATGTCATGTGTACTTATACCTGGTATCAACTTCTCATTCCTTAGAGACTATTACTCCTCAGCATTATATATGTCTTCCCAGAAATTTTGTGACTCAGACACAAAGATTCATTTTAGCTCTATCAAGCCCTTGAGAAATGACTGCCCTATATTTAGACAAATGCCCTTTATAACAGAAGAACTCATCCCAGTTAACATTTTCCAAATGACAAAATCAAAAGATATAACAATAGAAAGTTTTAGAAAATTTCCCACTGGATGTGCCTTAACTAAAATTTAAGAATCTAGGCATCTACTAGGACTCATCCTGCCAGATACTGATATGATTCTCAAAACATCCTTTACTTAAAATTCTAACAGACAAGAAACCAGTTTTCTTGTGTAGATTCTATGACTCCATGAGCAAAAACCTGCCTGTGAGTTAAGAAGTACAACTATCCTGGAATAGCCAAATGGATTCCAACCAAGTTTGGAAAATTATTTAGGGCCACTGAAAACTTTTAAGACCATAAAGTCTAACTTGTGATAAGCAAAACAAATAAGCCACTAAATAGGAATCAATTTGGCTCTTTCAGAGAGTCTTAGAAAGTTCTCAAAGATAAACTATCTCACAAGTACATTTTAGTGGGGTTCAAAGTTTTATTCAACTTAACAGAAATCAGAGGTAAATTACATCTGCATCACTATCTTGCTTCTGTTAAAATGTATTACCTTTTTGCTTTTGCAACAGAATTAAATGTTTCTCCCAATTTATTATGGGCACTCCTGGCCCATGGATGGTAGTTAATTTCTGTACCTAGAACAATTTCCCCACATAAATAAATAACAATTTAATAAAGTAGGTATCTTGGAAGCAGCTTTTACTTTCCAATCACTAGATTTCTATATTATGGAAGAGATATTGCATGTTCTAAATAAAAGTATGATAATATGCAATAACCAAAGCAACTGATAAAAAGGGCTTGGTTTATGTTGGCAAAGTTGGATTCAGGAATAGATAATTTAGGCAACAACAGCATAAAATTCAGAGAAGGTGTAAGAGACAGAATAAAGAACCATAAGAACATGGATCCTGGGGGGAAGAAACCTCCAAAGTCATTCAGTCAAACCCCTTCAATTTATATGAGTGAATTGAGGTTCNACATATATATATATAATTTAAAGGCATTTGCATTTTTTAATTTTTAATCTTGTTCTGCCACAGTAAATAGTTCTATAATTGTCTAGGTTGTCCAAAGTAATTACTTTTTAGGACATTTTCTTAAAAATCAGTAAGTGTTCCAATTTCCTATTTCTTTATGTCTTCTAATACAGGGTATCATAAAAGTCTTAGAGCAGTTTTAAAGCTTTTGTAGGGCAGCTAGGTGGCACAGCGCATAGAGTGCCAGGCCTGAATTCAGGAAAGCTCATCTTCATGAGTTGAAATCTGGCTTCAAATACTAGCTATGTGAACCTAGGCAAGTCACTTAATCCTGTTTGCCTCAGTTTCCTCATCTGTAAAATGAACAAAGAAACTATTGTTGCCAAGAAAGCCCCAAATAGTGTCACAAAGAATCAGACATGACTGAAACAACTAAATGACAAGAACAACAGTTTAAGGTAAAACTTGAAACTGCACTGAGACTTTTGGGACACACTTCATATTTCGCCTGGTTTGACATCCCAAGTATAATTCTTGAGAAATAGTTGTGTCATCAATAATCAAATCATATAATGCCAAGCAACAGAGGTTTTGTTTTTGGTCTCCTCCATCCCCCCAGATACCAATTCAGCCAGTATTCTCACATGTCAAGTGACCTAGAGAATAATGAAAGTGATCTAGAAAGAAGGAGGGGCTGAATATGGAAAAGAATAGCATAAATACCTGAGGGAGAAAGTCTAGAGAGGCAGAAGATAAGGTTCCATTGAATTAAATATTCTTAAAATAGCCAACTGTGCATAAAAGGTTGGCAAATTCCCTTCTAAGCCAAATGACATCTGGAGGATAAGAGTTCACTGTCTGTAAGATAATGAATTCACAGACAAAATAAATGTTAATGATCTCATCTATCCAATTCTTGAAGATATCTTACAGTAGGAGTTCCCATCCTTTTTGTGAAAGAGACTTTTTAAAAATTATTATTATTGAAATCATGGAGGGAGAATAAAAATCCGAGTATAGAGGCAACAGTCTAGGCTGTTGCTATTTTCCTGATGAGAAGCTGAGATAGCAGTACAAAGGACCCTGGGAGTGGCAATCCATTTGAAGATCTACCAGATATGGCTTTCTGAGGCTCTAATGGAAAATCTTAATCTGCTATTTGGGAACCCCTGCCCTAGGGAATACATTATCTTGGAATTTTTTTTTCTATGAAACATATTTGTAGGATGTCTTGTGGAAAAAAAAACAAAACAAAACAACAGTAGGATAAAATTTAGCTGACCTACACAACAGAGGATAGTGACTTCCACATATTAGACACTCAATAAATATTCATTGAATGAGTGAGCCACTTAATAGGCTGCTGCTCAAATTAAATGGAAGACTGATGACAAGCAGAGATATTAGGAGCCTCCTCAAGTTCATACTTAAAAGTAGCTGAAAGAAAAAAAAACAGGAATAGAACTCAAAATTCCTGACAGTTGGGTCATATTTATCCTCAAATAATTGAACTGTAGTAGTGCAGAACCAGTCATTTTAGCTGTCTTCACAATTCATCCAGATAGCTATATGATTGATTCAGACATAGCACATATAGACAGATGGCATTGCCTGGATGAAAAGAACCAAATTCACCAGATCTGCTGTGTCATAGTCCAATTATTTATGTCATGTAGACAGAGCTCTTTTCTCCTCAGTCTACAAGATTACAATATTTATTTTATTAAAATAATTTTATTAAGCTGTACATATTTCATTACAAGAATGATGAATACATGGCAAGTTCAAGTCATATATGTGTACATGCATATACATACATGCACATGTCATGTGTACTTATACCTGGTATCAACTTCTCATTCCTTAGAGACTATTACTCCTCAGCATTATATATGTCTTCCCAGAAATTTTGTGACTCAGACACAAAGATTCATTTTAGCTCTATCAAGCCCTTGAGAAATGACTGCCCTATATTTAGACAAATGCCCTTTATAACAGAAGAACTCATCCCAGTTAACATTTTCCAAATGACAAAATCAAAAGATATAACAATAGAAAGTTTTAGAAAATTTCCCACTGGATGTGCCTTAACTAAAATTTAAGAATCTAGGCATCTACTAGGACTCATCCTGCCAGATACTGATATGATTCTCAAAACATCCTTTACTTAAAATTCTAACAGACAAGAAACCAGTTTTCTTGTGTAGATTCTATGACTCCATGAGCAAAAACCTGCCTGTGAGTTAAGAAGTACAACTATCCTGGAATAGCCAAATGGATTCCAACCAAGTTTGGAAAATTATTTAGGGCCACTGAAAACTTTTAAGACCATAAAGTCTAACTTGTGATAAGCAAAACAAATAAGCCACTAAATAGGAATCAATTTGGCTCTTTCAGAGAGTCTTAGAAAGTTCTCAAAGATAAACTATCTCACAAGTACATTTTAGTGGGGTTCAAAGTTTTATTCAACTTAACAGAAATCAGAGGTAAATTACATCTGCATCACTATCTTGCTTCTGTTAAAATGTATTACCTTTTTGCTTTTGCAACAGAATTAAATGTTTCTCCCAATTTATTATGGGCACTCCTGGCCCATGGATGGTAGTTAATTTCTGTACCTAGAACAATTTCCCCACATAAATAAATAACAATTTAATAAAGTAGGTATCTTGGAAGCAGCTTTTACTTTCCAATCACTAGATTTCTATATTATGGAAGAGATATTGCATGTTCTAAATAAAAGTATGATAATATGCAATAACCAAAGCAACTGATAAAAAGGGCTTGGTTTATGTTGGCAAAGTTGGATTCAGGAATAGATAATTTAGGCAACAACAGCATAAAATTCAGAGAAGGTGTAAGAGACAGAATAAAGAACCATAAGAACATGGATCCTGGGGGGAAGAAACCTCCAAAGTCATTCAGTCAAACCCCTTCAATTTATATGAGTGAATTGAGGTTCAAACAGATCATCATATATGAAAATAAATAGCAGAGCCAGGATCCAAGTCCAAGCCCTCTGATTCCAAATCAAAAATTCTTTCCATTTTAAGGCTTAGAAACAAACAAAGGTTCGGTATAAACCACAAAAGTGATTAGAACTTTTGATCACATGGAAAATCCCACTTGCGTAACCAAGAACCATTTTGAAATTGTAGTCAGGAAGACCTAGGTTCAAACCCTGCTCTAATACCTAACCTATGCTCTTAGAGTTCTTGCTTCCTTATTTGCAAAATGGAATTAAAATATCAGTAGTATGTGCCTTTTCAGGAGGCTCAAAAGAGATAGTTAACATAAATTACATTGTCATGTAAGAGCCTTTTGCAGACTTTAGAGCACTATTTGTCAGTTAATAGTAATTATTTTCAAATAAGCAAACACTTCATATAGTTGTGCTACATTTCTTACATAAAAATTATACTGTTCCCCTATTCACAGTATACTTTGTAGCTTTAGTCATGTTTTCTTTTCTGGCTCTTTTTTTTTCCAGGAGAGGGCATGGCTTTTCATGGTTCTATATTTTCTCTTGTGAGTCAGTCAGCACTAAGGTTATATTTTAAGGGATAGAGTATTGCTGTCCTTCATGATGCTAATTTCAAATGATACTTCTTTTTGTCAGATGGCTGACTATAAGTATGAAACATTCATTATGTCAGTTCATTTTGCTTAACTTTTTTTTCTTTGTTACAAGGGTGGGCTGGTTTAGTGAATGGGGAAGGCAGGAAGGTAGAAAGGCTAAAGTGTCTAAATGCTTTGACCTGGCTCTGAGAACTAGGATAGTATGATAAATCCTTTGTATAAAATCACAGTCTATCAAATGCACTCATAACTAGGTGGCACAGTAGATAGAGTTCCAGGTCTGGAATCAGGAAGATTCATCTTCCTAAGCTCAAATCTGGCCTCAGACACTTACTAGCTCTGGGACCCTGCACAGATCACTTAACTCTAACTCAGTTTCTCATCTCTACAATGAGCTAGACAAAGAAATGACAAACCACTCTAGAATCTTTGCCATGAAAACCCCAAATGGGATCATAAAGAGTTAGACGCATTTGAACAACCAAGGAGGAAGAGATCTTGGAGACTAAGTAACCTAACTTTCTTGCTTAACAAAAGAAAAAACAGAGACCCTGGGAAGTTAAGTTTCTTGACCAAGATCACATATATAGTATGCATCAAGAGTGGAACTTGAACTCGTTCTCTGTTATTAGAACCATGGTGTTTTCCAATCTGCTCTTATATTCATATGGAAGACAAATTCCCTTTTTAGAAATTACCATTTTTGTGCTTTGCCAACTCATTGCTTTTAATCATAATATCACAACACGGCAGGGAAAATATTTATAGTAAACATTCTAAACGTTACATAAAAAAAAAAACTCAGAGGTAACTCAGAGGTTAAAATATGTAATTTTTGTAGGAAAGTCCCAGAATATGAGGAAAAACATTTTATTCTTTATTTATCACAGAACAATTCATCAGGTTGGTCATTAAGAGTAGTATTTCTTTAGAAAGGTGGTCCACAATCAAATATATCATTATATTTACATAGTCCCTATATGTGTGAGCATTCACAATATGCCCATTAAAATGATAAATTATGATGGCAAAATCAATAAGCATTTTTAAGTGTCTACTATGTGCCAGACATTGTTTTAAGCACTGGGGATGCAAAAAGAGGCAAAAAATAGTCTGCTCTCAAGAAACTTACTGTCTAATGGGGGAAAAAACATAAAAAACAAATAACAAAGCAAGCTATATAATACAGAATTAAATAGGAAATAATTAAAAGAAGAGATTAGCATCTGAAATTAAGAAGGGTTAGGGAAGGTAGAATTTTGATTGGATCTTAAAAAAGGAGGTCCAACTAGAACTAGGCCCTTGCTTGCTTGGATCTCAGACAAAAAAATCCTTACAAAACCCAAACTATAAGGCCATAACAACACCTACTTCTGGAAAGCAAAAATGCTAATTACTTAACCAAGGATCCATTAGAACAAAGACCAAGGATAGATATCACTAGAGTATGATCAACAATGGTGAAAAGCATAGACTACCATGAATAATGTTTGCAAAAACTATTTTAAAATTTTCAGCTTTTAAAATATTATTTTAATAATGCAGAAAATTGAATGCTCATGTCATGTACCTTTTTATTTTGTGTTGTCAGCTTTATATATTGCCATGATCAGTAACATACAGAGGACAGTTGTTGTTTTTTAAGTTCAAGGGAGGGCAGCAAATTTTCAGACTTTATCTAGCATGTCCCAATATAGTTACCCATCTCTGCTATCGCTTGGATATCCTTAACACAAGCAAATAGGATGAAGGAGTCTAAAGGAATATCACCTAAATAGATGATCATAAAATCAAAGCTTTGGAGTAAAATTATTTTTGGAAAGAGACTAAGCCATGATGGTGAGACAACTGGAGGTTACAATGAGGATAGAACTCAGGAGATATAATGAACATAAGAGAGTGGGATAAAAATTAAGGAAATTGTGGTTGATGGGGAATTATCAGCTTTTTTACAATATTTATTAGAAAGTTAACTAAAGACCAACCAAGAGCGAAAGCAAATAAAGTTTCTACATAAGCCTAAATTCAGTTACATAGATAGATAGATACACACACAGACACACACACACAGATATATGCATATAGCATAAAACTTTGAATTTATAATACTGCCAATTATTTAAAATTAGGACTTAAAAATTGTTATTTTAAAAATCTATCATATTTGAAAATCCTACAAAGAAAATATTCCTAAGAATTATGTAGGTGTTTCCACTGCACAAAAGAGGACATTGCAACTTTAGAAACTGATGCAATTATAATGAATATGCATTTCTGGGGAAAATCTGAGCCCTAGGAGGAAAAGGAAGATCAAAAAGTAGGATATAGTCAAAACACTGGATGTTTAATTTAACATAATTCAATATGTATTTGTCACCTGCAATGTACAATATAAGGCATTATGCTCTACACTTTGTTCAAAGCAAGGCAGTTTGATTAATAGAAGAATAAAGATCTTAAACTTGTCTCTCCCTTCCTTCTCTAACCCCAGGCTCATGACTTTGCTCTCCCATTCTCTTACATCTACTAGATTAGCTCTTAACTCTTATTTTCACCTCATCATGGTATAGAGTAGATTTGTATTCAAATATAAGTTGTAGTAGATGGTGTCTGATGTCCCTTCCAATCCTGATCTTAAGCAGGTCAATTTCTCCTCTATTGTTGCCCTACTCTCTCTAGACCATTCTAATTTATTCTATGGTGACCATGGATCCTACAGTATAAATAAAGTAGAAGTCTCTTAGAAGTTGCTAATAACTGAAATTAATAAATAATTGGCATAACTGAAAATTACAAAGAAAAGATGAAAATCAATCAACCAAGTTTTAGCTATAGGAGATTTGGCATGTCATAGACCAGAAGTTCTCAAAGTGGAGTTCAGGAATTCCTGGGGATTACTGAGACCCTTTTAGAGGTTCCATAAGATCAAAACTATTTTCATAATAACACAAAAATAGTTTAACTTTTAAATACAACACAAATAGATAAAAACATATCTGCAAAATCTCTTGGTGGGGAAAGAGGGCCCTCAATAACTTTTAAGAGTGTAAAGGGCCCTGAGACTAAAAAGTTAAAAAATTGTGGGTATAATAGAGCCAGAGGACCTAAGTTCTGAGCTCTGCCACTTCCTACTTGTGTGACCTTGGGCACCTTCTTGGTCTCATTTCACTCACCTGCAAAATGGAAGGGTAGCACTGTTTTGCATGTCTATACTTATTTGTTTCTAGGGGAAGCAGTTAGTTAGGAGGTAAATTAGAAAATGACAGTGATGAAAAAAAGCATCAATAAGCATTTTTCAGATACACAAGGGAAAAACAAAAAGTTCAAAAGAGACATAAACAGGTGAATTTTGTTACTAATATATTAGATATAAGCAGGTTAATATACAATTCTCTTTTTTGTTCTTCGCATATTGAAGTATTTTTGTTTGTTGATCATTGTTACGTTCATAAGTTGTTTTTTTTTAAAGTAAGAGATGGACACTAAGATTTCTAATGTCACTTTTGCCTCCTTTATTCATTTGATTCTATTTTTTTTTACAGGGATAATCATAACTACTTGGTGTTTTTTTAATTTATATTTTTTATCTAGAATATTTTCCATGGTTACATGATTGATTATTTCTTTTAAAATAAAATAATTCTCAACCCAATTTGGAACCTAAAATCAGTTACTTAAACCCACCGTTACCAGGGTTACTGTAGACCCCATCATCCCTTTAAAATTTCACCATGCCAGCCTTAAAAGTTGTCATCCCCATTGTTAAAATTTCTGGGCCATTCCTCAGTCACTAAATAGTTCTAGACAAAGTCACAAAGTCATTTTGGTCTGGACCATGACAAATCCATGCTAACTTCAATTGGACCTCAGTGGTCCCTTTATCTGCCATTAACTCCTATCCAATTCCCCCCCAAATGGAGCTCCTAATCTATTCTTTGTATTCTCTTAAGTTTTCTAATTGCCCCCTTCTCCCACTCTCTACTTCTCATTAAATCATGGAATCACAGGATTCTAGAGTTGAAAGAGACAATCACCTCATTTTACAGATAAGGAATAGAGGATGAGGGAGAGTTTATGGCTTGGTAAAGGTTATAGCTGGTTAGTGACAGAGTCAAGATTAGATATCATGTCACCTGACTCTAAACTATACCAAATGATTATACCAGGAAGGAAAAAAATGGAGATAGCTCTTCTCTCACCCAGTGACAGGCTGCCTAAAGTCATTGCCCATATTATTATTATTATATTCACATGCTCCCTGACCCTCCTCATCCCAAAGATAATGAATCCTTCTTCCCAACTTCAACTATCTGTTTCCTCATTCCTATTTGTTTCAACTATATCCTCCCCTTCCTCATTTCATACTCAAATTCACTGCACCTTTCACTTCTCAATTCAGAACTTCTTTCATTTTAAAACCTCTTCCTCTCTTGCTCCTTTTTTTTTTTTTTTTGCATTCACTAAGACCTGGCTCACAAAAGATGTCACTGGCCATCCTTTCCAGAATTGGTTGCAACTCTTCTCATACTTCTCAATTCACTGATCCTGGCAGGGGAGTCAGATTGCTCCTTACTCCTTATTTCCATTTAGAAACTCTTCCTTTACCATCCTCACTCAGCCACTTTCTCTCCTTTCAGGTTCACTCTATCCAAATGTATCAACCAATTCTAATTTCAATGGCTCTGATATATACACATGACATTACCTTCCTTTCTTGATTTAATGGCTAACTTACAATCTCCTTCCCCATCCTAAAACCTGCCCTTTTTCAAAGAAGCTTCCAACATAAATGCTGATGTTCCCTCAAACATTCTAGCTTACCAGTTCCTTATTCTACTCAACTACCATAACCTATTTCTCCACTCTACCTCAGGGACACAAGAGAACAGTCAACAACCTTGTGCTTACATTTGCTCATAAGCATTCCATTTCCTATTTGAAAACACTAAAATTCCTTTACCTGATCATAGTTTGTTATTATATTTCTACCTACACCTTATTACTAAAACCATTCTTTGTCCTGTCCATGACTTATACAATCTCTCTACCTACCAGAACTTTCTCAGGCTATCACCCCTGCTCTAGGTATCCTAGCCTCCCTTAATATGCTTCACTCCTAGGGGCAGCTGGGTAGCTCAGTGGATTGAGAACCAGGTCTAGAGATGAGAGGTCCTAGGTTCAAATCTGGCCTCAGACACTTCCTAGCTGTGTGACCTAGGCAAGTCACTTGACCCTCATTGCCTACCCTCACCACTCTTCTGCCTTGGAACCAATACACAGTATTGATTCCAAGATGGAAGGTAAGGATTAAAAATAAAAGAATAAAAAAATATGCTCTACTCCTTAGTGAAACAGTTCAATGCTACACTATTTTCCACTCTAGAATTGTGTGTCCTCTTGTCATATCAATGACCATGCTTTGCCAACCTGAACCCTGTATTATTCCAACCATTTGATCCCTTTTTTGTTACTCACATGCTGCTGAAGAGAATTGGCCATAGTTATGAAACCATGCTGACTAGGTCCAACTATACATTTATGCTATCTAATCGATCACAAAGCAATTCTTCTGTTACACTCTAATTAATTTTCTATCTCACAGCAGCAGCTGTTCCAAATCTCTTTTCAAAACTCTCTCTACACTCAGCTGAAGATCTCAATTCATACTTATTCCCTTCCCCCCTCAAAAAAAGAAATTAAAGCCATTCACTGAAGGCTCCTTCATTTCTCTTTCTCTTCATCATATATCCCAATGACATCACCATTCTCCACTATCCAGTCCTTAACTCCAAAGTAGGATGAAGATCTGGACTTTCTCTTTGTCAAGGCCTATCCTTCTACCTCTACCCTTGATCCCACGCTCTCCTATATTTTCCAGCAGACTGAACCTACAATCATCCCCTTTCTTTCTCTAATCTACTAAAATTTTTTCAAAATAGTTTCTCACAGGCCAGCAAATAGTATCTGATCTAGCCTCTGATAAGCTCTGATGCCTTTTCAATACTATCTCTCCCTAGTCCCTTAAAAACAAAAACAAACAAAAAACCAACCTTCCCTTACATGCAACAAAAGGGCAACTAGGTGGTATAGTGGGTAGAGTGCCAGGATGAGAGTCAAGATTCATCTTCCTAAGTACAAATCTGGCTACAGACACTTACTAGCTTTGTGACCCTGGGCAAGTCATTTAACCCTACCTGAGTTTCTTCATCTGCAAAATGAGCTAGAGAAGGAAATGGCAAACCACTCCAGTATCTTTGCCCAAGAAAATCCCAAATGCGGTCATGAAGAGTTGGACACAACTGAAAAATGACTGAACAATATATAACAAGTCTTCTCAGTAGCCCTAAAGCATGTTATAGGATACCCACTACCAGGCCTTTGGTTATGTCATTGTCTCTTCCTATAACATCATCTATCTTCCTCTCCATTTGCCTAATTTTTACCCTTCCTTTAAGAACCACCTTAGATCCAGTCTCCATTCTTCATTCCACAGTAGGCTCTTCTTCCCTGAATTTCTATAGCACTTACAATTTTTACTGGTCATGTGACATCCAAAAGGCAGAATACACTATCTTTTTATGTCTATATCCTATATCTTTCCTAAATTCAGACTCTTCATTACCAGCATCAAGCATAAGTCTTTGCATACTGTAGATGGTCAAATATATTTTCTGTTGATCTTTATATTTATGGAAGTAATATAACATAAGAACAAGATAGTCTTCTCTTAACATTCATATTAAACGTCATATGGATAACAAAAATTCACAGAAAAATCTTAAAACTTCAATTGATGTAGGTCCAACCTATTCTTTGCAAAATTGTGACTAGACTCCTAAGTAGGAGCAAAACAGACAAAATGGGCTGATGGTACCATTTTTAATTATAGAAGAGTGGAATAAGGCGAAAACCACACAAGCATATATTAGTATTGAATCTGAAAAAAATATTAGCTAATATTTTTCTATAAACTCAATTTGCAACAAATCATGCTGCTCATCAAAAGAGTTATCCAGCCACTTCAGCATTTTGATTTTCTACCTTGTATCAAGTGCAGAACTCTTATAATATTTCAGTAGCATATCATACAAAATCCCAGGCTGGTTACAGTATGATCTGGCATAGGAAAACCACTAGAAATTCAACAATATGGTTCAACTGTTTATGCAACATTAACTACTCAAATAGGTTGTTTTGTGGGTTGCCACAGCCAATGAATTTGTCACCTACTGGTCATGCTGCTAGTGATGGACCTCTCCATTCTTAGACTCACAAGACTGGAGCAATTTGTTTTGGTGAGCAATGCTTTTTCAATTTAGTATATAACCTGCACAAGCTTGAATTCCACTAGCATAGCCTTGGAGAACACAGGGTCAATGGCTCCCCAAAATAAGATATCAACACACTATGAAATTGGATGGCCAGTACACTGAGTTAGACAATCAGTACATTTTGGATAGTGGTTGCAAATGGTGAAAAAACTCAATCCAGAACTAAATAAAATGAAAGCAGGATAGATTGCATTTGAGAAACTACACAGCTCACTCACATCCTCATGCATGCATACATACATACTCTCATACATGCATAGATAACACACAGATATACACACATATTTTAATACAGATATTTCCCCAATACTATTCTAAGGAGACAGTAAGACATCATAGTGGATAGAGAATCAGCCTTGGAGATAGGTAAACCTGAAGTTAGGTTCAAGTCCTGCATCCAATTTATCACACCAGCTGTGAGGACCCAGGTAAGGCATTTAACATCTCAACAACTCAAGCAATTATCTCAAACTCTAAGTTGCAGAGCATGTGCCAATCTGAC
This sequence comes from Gracilinanus agilis, assembly GCF_016433145.1. Taxonomy (NCBI): domain Eukaryota; kingdom Metazoa; phylum Chordata; class Mammalia; order Didelphimorphia; family Didelphidae; genus Gracilinanus; species Gracilinanus agilis. The sequence continues at coordinate 296,208,982 of NC_058131.1, read as the reverse complement.
AGAGGGAAGAGAAATTTCTTCATGAGGAGTTGCCTATACCAATGAAATCACAAGTCTAGCAAAAAGAAATTCTCCTCATGATTCTACACAACCATAGATCATGAATACCAAGATCTTTCTAGAAGCAAAATTGCAGGTGACCCAAATGGAAATGGATAAAACAATTCAACCAATCATGATAGGGTAGGGGGATGAGTAGGCTATATAGCATGTTGCCAACAATATTTTTTTTACATAACTTCTTGGCAGTTATCAAGGAAAAGTACACTCAGAAAAAGGGTGGGATAGTTTTGTACTAGGAGTGAGAGATAACAGATGGTGTGCCCAAGTGCTGCACTGGCACTCACAAAACATAAAAAGACCTCAAGGAAAGCCTCAATAGTTCTAAAGAGGCTCTCTTTGAAAGATAGGAACTGCCTAAAATGAAAAGTCATGAATTATAATCTTTATCATTGGAGGAAGTTTCTATAATCAAAGTATTGAACTACTTTAGAAATAACTACCTTCTCCATCCTTAATTTCATTCCTCTTAAGAATGTTGCTTCTTAAACATTTAATATGACAGGTTATGAAAATATTTCTTCTTTAAACACCTGTTTATATGGCATAATATAATTTGTAAATATTGATTTAATGATATATACCTTTCAATAAGGCAATCATTAATCAACTATCTATCAACAACTGAAATTATTCTTCATTACTAAATGGGCTTTAATCAGAGACAATTACTGAAAAAAAGATTTCTGCTTATTTTTTTTATTTGGAGTAGGAGAGGAAATGGTAAGTATATTTAGGGTATGAGAAGAAGGGTGGCACAGTAGATAAAGAGCTGGCACCAGAAGCAGGAAGACTTGAGTTCCAGTCTTTCCTTTGGTACACATTGCCTGTAGGAGCCTGGATAAATCATTTAAGCTCTCAAAGCTTACATGCCAAATTACATTGGTAGAGGATATTTCTTATGGGAAGCTCCCTACACCAATGAAATCACAGGTACAGACTCAATCTCCTAATCAAAATTCAAAATACAATAAATTTATTATCTAGTCATAACAGAAATATTAATGATGTCTTTAGGTATAATGGTAGATAACTGAAAGGAAAGGAGTCAGAAGGCCTGTTAAAGGAAACTAGTGGCATTCAGATCCATCCTCAAACACCAAATAGCTGTGTGACTTTGGACAAGTCATTTGACTTCTGTCTGCCTCAGTTTTCTCCATTGTAAAACTGGGATACCTCTCAGGATTATTGAAAAGATCAAAAGAGATGATATGTGTAAGTCACTTAGCACAGTGCCTAGAATACAGTTGGTGCTTAATATATGCATTCTCTTCCCCTCCCACCCCCAATCCACTCTTCTTCAAGCATGGAAGAATTCAGAGTACAGGGATGGTATTAACTTGGTTACACACTTTATGTCCATGAAATTCCTAAGGATGCATGATTCCAAGGCTAGAAGAATTTTAGTAAACCATTCTTATAATGATTATTCCTTTTAACCAACACATTTTCTTAATTAGGAGCTTTTCCTTCTATACTAAGGTTTGACATTAAAGTATAACAATCACCTATTATTTATAAGTTTATAACTTTTTAAAATTACCTTGTTTCACCGCCTAGGAATGATTTACATCAACTTAAGACTTTATTATTCATTTGACAAAATATAAAAATCCAGGCTGCCAAATAAGAATTATAATCAGATAAACCATCTGCTTCTACTTGCAGCCAAAACATTCCTGATAATGAAGTGAAATAATGGTTGAGAGTTTTAAAATCATGTATTTTAGGGGTCTAATTTTGTTTTTATACTTAAACACAAATACAAATATGAATGATTTGTCTAATGTCCTAATAATTTATAAAACTTCAAGAAAGAGAACCTAGGTCCCACTGTGTAGACCTAACAATGAGAGAAATGAAATGATGTTTATCTTTCCTGACTTACTCTTCTCTTCATTTCAACTCCCTCCTAGAAATAGCTTGTTACCTCCAACATTGATGGAACAGTAGCCTAAGAAGAGTTTCTCTTGCTTTTATGCTCCTCCTGACTTGCTATAGTTCTAGCTCAGGGTCAGCAACATATGGCTCTTGAGCCATATCTGGCTCTTTTGAGGGCTAGATATGGCTCTTTCTGCAGGAGCCATAAAGTCAATTTTTTTTCAGGCATTGTTACAGGAGCGCGCACTGTGAGCACTGTACGGCTATCCTGAAATTACATTTTAAAAAATGTGGCGTTTATGGCTCTCACAGCCAAAAAGGTTGCCGACCCCTGTTGTAGCTCATAACTGCTCTACAAAGAGATACATCAGAAGGTAAGTTTATTTGAAAGGTTTCCCCTGACCTAAATATTGAAAGAAAAAATTGTACTAATCTAACTTTTAAAAATGTTCAACTTGGGAGCAGCTGGGTGGTTCAGTGAACTGAAAGTCAGGCCCAGAGACAGGAGGACCTAGGTTCAAATCTGGTCTCAGATACTTCCTAGCTGTGTGACCCTGGGCAAGTCACTTAACCCTCTCATTGCCTAGCCCTTACAGCTCTTCTGCCTTAGAACCAATACCCAGTATTGATTCTAAGATGGAAGGTAAGGTTTTTTTTTTTAATGTTAATCTTATAAAAGTTGTGTATAGAAAATTTTCAAATAAAAATTTGATTGAAAAATACATTACAGGGTGTCCAAAAGTCTTTGTGTCATTTTAGCTAGTTTTGTTTTTATTTTCTTTTAGTTTTTAGTTGTTTGTTTTTTTAATAACTAAGTTTTAAGCTTTCTTTAATAGCTTAAAATTGAACTAAGACTTTTGGGACAACCTGTACAAATGATTAATCCATGATGCAGTTTGAAAGTTGAACAACTTTAAACTGTACTAGGACTTTTATAACTTCATGTCCCCATACAGATCATCAGTTTATGGGTTAATACTATTAACATTTTGAAATATTTAAAGAAACTGCTTCGAAAGAGTCCCAATCACACCCACCTAGACCCAACTCCACCACTGACTATGTGGACATGGACAAATTATTTAGCTTCTCTAAATCTTAGTTCCTTCATCTATACAATAAATTGAATGGACTAGGTGACCTCTAAGATCTTTTTCCCATTCTAACACTATGACTATCTTCTGATAACATCATCTGCTATATCTTGTTTTCTTTTCCATCCCAATCCAATGCCTTTTCCCTGTCTGTTGTCTTCTGCCTTTCAATACCCTTCTTTCCTTCCTCTTAGACCCACTTTATATATTTTGCCTAAAAATCAGGTAATAGACTTCCAACATTAAAACAAATTACCAACTAGTTTATTTGCATACTACAGTCCTATTGGTGCCCAGATAAGTGATGACATAGAGGAAAAAGAAAATTACAAGTTGGGTCAATAGGAAACCCATTCGCTTTAACAAAACAAGCCTTTTAAAAAATCTACAGGTGCTAGTTTCAGTTGATATCCACATCAAAAAAGGTATTCGTAGAAATGTTCACTGGAAATTAAAATGGAAATTAGTCCTTCAGAAATACAGAAGACTTGTAAGTTTATACATCAATGACTAGTTCATGAATTATTAACTAATCTGAATGATCTTGGCTATATTTTATCTGAAGTCATTTTCTAAACTTGTATTGACTCTCAAACCCTCAGAAATTTTTCAAGCTTTTTCCAAAGATATAGTACACTTTCATAGAGGCTGACATTATAGAATGATCTTAATACATACAAAATGTAAAGATAATAAACATACATATTAAGTATATGTATATATATATATGAAATACACATTGATATTCAGGAGAAAGTGAATAAAATCTAATGTCATATTTGCAATTTAATCTAAAAGAGGAAACTTTTTACACATAATGACAGGAGTTCATAGTTCTATATTTCTAAAATCACTGAGACGATAATGAAACATGAGATCACAAGAGAATAATTCCTCAAATTAGTTATCCACAACAAAAAAGTCAACACAAACCACCAAACTTAAATCTTAAGATACTTGAATGTAAATTCATTATTAAATATGATAGACATTATTATAATATTCACTCAAATGAGCACATATATTAGCAATCTGTACAATTGAAGTTCTTAGAAAAAACTTTAAAATTTAAAGATCATTACATATATATATACATATATACACATATATACACAAAATATCTATATACAACATTTTGACCAAAAAAGAAATGAAAAAGATTAAACACTTAGAAAACCTTTAGTGACAATTTATAGTACACAGGTGAGGTTCTTAGTAAACTCCTTAAGTTTAAATTGACAAGGGAAATAATTCAGGTTCATTTTGAAGAAGGCTATATTTGGGAGGTTCTTATCTAGTGGAAAGTAAACACAAACATTACCTAAAATAATCATAACCTTTGAATTTCCAATATCAGTCAATTACCTAACTTTATTAAGTGTGTTTTGCCCTACAAGAACCAGATTTGGGAATTACTCAGAAAACAACTTATTTCAGAGAAAGTCTGTGTTAAGAAAACATTCATATAACCCAACTGGTACCATTACTTCTAAAAGTTGTATAAATATTTCAATAATTGCCTGTTTTCAAGTTTTATATATTATACCTGAAATAAATTGTCCTAATTAACCTTCTCCACCCCCCCTAAAAAAGAATTCAAAAACGCCTATAATTTCCTGCTTTTATTCTATATGATCTTCTGAAATACCCTTGGGATCCTTTCGAATACAGATTTTGCACGCATTGCAGTGACTGGGTTAATACAATAGGTTTCTATTTTGGTGTCATTCAAGTGTTGCTGATCTTAAATCAGGGAAAGAAACAGCCACTTCATGAGATGTGATAGCTTCTAAAATAAGTACATGCAAGATATACAAACTCTTTATCAGACAAGATAAGTTGTAAATGATAAATAACATCCTTCTAGAAAATTAGCTTAATCCTCAAAAATAATAAATGCATACTTAATTACATTGCTGTTTTTCTAAATAGCAGGCACAATCTGGGATTTTTAAAACATTCAATAAATTGATTAATCAATAGGCAAAAGGTAAACCTTAACTCCAGGTGCAAGGCCTTTTTCTCCCTTTTCTGCGCCTTAATCATCACATGAGCCCTGCACATTTCCCCAGTAACCATAATTGACAACCATTTAATCATTTCTTAGAAAGTCTAGTACCAAATATACCAAATTCAGAATAAACAAATAGGAAGCAATGCTACAAGCAGCATCTAGTTGTATCAAGACAATAAATTGTTTCTTGCTCAATAAACAATTCCTCTTCCTTTTATTTATTCAGTAGTTCTTCATAGCACCTTTCTTTCTGAACATTCTGTATTTCCTCCTCTGTTATCTCAATATTCATAAACTAGAATTTGAAAAAAGGAGGGGAAAGAGGGCAGGAACAGAAGAAGGGACCCACATTTCAAGACATATGTTTATCTAGAGCTCCTTTCCTTCCCTAAATATCCCATACTGGGTCATGTTTTCTCAAAAGAATCCAACATGAGTTTAGCCAACAGAAGCTCCAGGAAGAATATAAATTGTTAGGGTCCCCGCTGCACATGCGTAAGGACAGCAATGTTCACGGATCAGGGGGCTTTCACCCCTTCTTAGTTTGCTAAGTTTGGGCCAGCAGATAAAACTCTGTGGTTGCAAGTAAACTGGGGCACAATCATTTTACCAAAAATCAAAACAAATCAACCAAAACTAAGTAAAAAGCCTTAAGCTAAGTAAGCCTTAAAGAGAGGCACTTGCCTAAAGCCGAGATATCTCAATTCTAGAAGCAAAAACCATAAAAAACTGCTGATCAAGCGAATAAGTGAGGCAACCAGAGGCGCCACTGCCACTTTTCCCCATTCAGGCACGACCTGTTCAAAAGTTTGCTCCTTTCCATAGCGAAGAGGCTAGGATAACCAGTCCCAAACGATAACGTCTGGGGGTCTTCTCTGGATTAATACCGGCACTGGTACCAGTTCGAGATGCTCGACAACCAGAGAAAGAAAAAGGCAACAGGAGAGTAGGGGCAGTGCCTCCTCTAGATTCTGTCCAGAGCCCAAACGCACAGTGGGCGCGTAATGTGTTTACTAATAACAGTAAATATAACAAAGAAGCAGCATGTTCCCCCTTCCAGTTCCTTAGGGCTGGGTACAGGACAGAGGCTTTCCTCACAGCTCAGTCAAGACTCAACTACCCTAGAGCAGAAAAAAGGACCAGAGAAGGGGAGGAAGGTACAGGGAGAGGTGGAAAAAGGGTTCACGAAGGGTCTGAAAAAGAAGCTGAAAGGGGGCACGGGGCCGGGGAGAAGCAGAAAAGAGGCTCAGAAAAAAAGCATTCAGAAAGGAGGTGCAGAAAAAGAGCAGGGAAGGGAGTGCAGAAAAAAGGAAAGGCAGGGAGGGGGTTAGGGAGAATAAAGGAGGATGCAGAGTGGAGCTGAACAAGGTAGAAATGGAGTGAAATGAAAGAAAAGGAAGACATGGAAATGAAAAAAAAAGTGAGGAGGCGAGGAAGAAAGAGTGTGTTGAGCAAGAGTGGGAAGGATGAGGAAGGGGAGGAGAGGGACAGGCAGAAGTCCCTGGTCCAGCACCGAGAAGAAGACCCTGCGCCCCCTCCCGGGTCCCGCTGCCCCCTCCCTGCCCAGCCCCAGTCACCTTGCTGTAGGCGTAGTAGCCCAGGCACTGCGCGAAGTCCAGGCCGGCTGGGTCCCCGGCCGCCGCGGGGTAGAATCTCACATCCATGCCGGGGGCCGGGGCCCGGGCCCCTCTGGGAGAAGGGTGAGGGGGGCCGCCTCTCCTGCCTGCCTGCCGGGCGGCCGATAGATCCACCCTCAGAAGCGCCCTGCCGGGGGCGCCCGGGGGCTATGGGACTGGGGGGCTGAAGGGTGGGAGCCCAAGCCGGGTGGGAGTGGGAGCCGCAGCCGCCGCCGCACACAAAGGAGCCACGCGAGCAAGCGGCGGGAGAGCAGTGGCGGGCGGACGGGTGGACGGGCTGACGGGCGAATTGACGGACAGACAGACCGGCCAAGGGGCTCACTCGGGGAGTGGGGGACAACGTGAGGAGGTTCCGTGGGCTGCTGCGGAGAGGAAAAGGAGGAAGCCCTCTGAGTCCGCGGGGGACAGGATGGGACAGGACGCTGGAGGAGACGGGACGGGACGGGACAGGACAGGACAGGACCGGGCGCTGGAGTTTAAGAAGCGCGGAGGGAGGCTGGACGAGCGTGGGGACAAGGCAACGGTGGAGGCGGCTGCTGGCCCCGCTCCTCCCCGGGAGGAATGAGGGAGAGGAGCTGAGGAGACAAGGGGCTGAGCCCCTCCCCTCTTTCTCTCTCTTTCCCTCCCTTCCTCCCTCCTATGGTCCCCTCCCTCCCTCCCTCTCCGTGCTGCCGCCGCCGCCGCCGCCGCCGCCGCCACGGCCGCCCTTCCACCCCTCCCACTGCTAGCAGCTGGCGCGGCTCTGCTCCCGGTGCCACTGCGCCCCGCCCAGCCCCACGCGCCTACCCCGGGACCCGCCCCCAAAGCGGAACCTTACCCTCTCTCCAGCCCTCCAGCCCCCCAATTTCCAACTCCGTCCAAGCCCCTCACAAATACAAGTCCTCACTTCGCTGGTCCCTTTCCCAAGCTCACTCTTTCACCTACTTCTCTTGACTTGGCCTACCAAACTCCTACGCTCCCATCATCTCCTTCCACTTTTCCCTGTTTCCTGACTTCTCGCTGAACCCAGTCATTAGCCCATCACCTCACTTCTTGTTTCTGATCAAAACCCAGATTGCTTCTTTTTCCTGTCTCACCCCAACTTTTCTTCCAATCACCTTAACTTCAACCCATTATTCCTTTCTTTCCCAATCCCCCCCGCCAAAAAAAAAGATCTCTCAGCTCAACGTTTTACCCATCACTTGTTCTCCCCCATACCCCCAGATTTTCTCCTTCAACCTAATTTACACCATCACCACACCCATCAATTTGTATTCCCTCTTCAGCTCATCTTTTCCCCATTTTTGTCTTTTTCCCAACCATCTCCTTCAACCCATCTTTTCTGCACTAGTTGTCTTCTCCCTCCTCAGACTTATTCTTGACCCTCCCATTCACTTTCTTCCCACCACCTAATGACTTTTTCTTTTTTCAGCTATCTCCCTAGCTCACTTTCCTCAGCCAACCTACCGTGCTCACTTCCTCATTCTTCACAACTCTCCTTCCCTTATCTCTTCTCCCCAATCCAACTTTTCCCGGTCACCTTCTCACTGCTTTCTTCCCCTCAATATTACCCTCAATATTCCCTTCAGTTCTTACACTCCCCTCCACTCCTCCTTTCCTTCCTTCCATTCTCTTTCCCTGAATCTTCTCACACTTCGATACTGTAATTCTTTATTTCTATGCCCCACCGCCACAGCCCTATGTGCACTTCTCTTCCCTCTTCCTAGGTTCATACCTCTTCCTACCCTTAAATCCAGTGTTATTCTTTCAGTCCCTCTCCTGTGTTGCCAGGTCCTCTTCTCCATATTTCCCCCTCCATTTTCGTCATCCTTTCCCATCCTATCTTCATTCCTCTCTCCACTCTCCTAAGTCACTTGTCATTCTTATCCCAGGGTGCCAAGCCTCTTTGCCACCAGGTGGCCTTTACTTCAAGTTTTATGAGAGTTCTTCCCTCAATGACATCCTCTGCCCTACTTTCTTTTCCCCCCTTGTCTGTTTCCCTAGCTTCCCCCTCTTGCTGACACCTTAAACACTACAGCGACACTTAGTGCACCTGCTCTCCGGGGCTGGGTTTCTGACCTATGTCTGTGAGCCTGGACATTCTACACTTAGTTTATTTTCTTAAAGGGAATTTAGGTTTAGCCTTTCACAGCTGGACAGAATTGAACTTTACACGTTAAGCTTCATTTCTGTTTGTTCCTTGTTTTTCTTTGGTCTTGTTTTGTATTCAAAAGGTATTTCAGTAACTGGATCCAGCTAGACTTTTCTCCTAGAGAAAATGTCCCAATTTTCCTAAAAGGCTCTGGGTGATTAACTTCCCAACACTCTACTCACTCAGTCCCCTTTTTTTGGTAAAGAGAAAATGAGGAAGCTTTAGCTATGCTTTCTCTCGATCTCTTTAGTTATCTCTTTCTCTGTTTCTGTCTCAGTCTTGGTCTCTCACCTGCTTTATTGTTTAGTTAATGATATTTTGGCTTATCTCCACACATAGACACACATATTGTTTTATTTTTTGTGAGCTGTTTTAATAGGTGAAAACATTAAAAATGCTGTTTTACTTATCCACAGTTGTGAAGTAACCCTACTTGTAAGATCAGGAGTAACTTTTTTTTTTCAGACTAGCACTGACTACCTATTTATTTTCTTTTTCCTAAGCCCCTCCCCTAATAGCCCTGTCATGTGGACCTGTGGTTGGTGATTTTCTGTATATTCATTTGGAATTTCACCTTTCAGGAAACAAATAACAAAATAGAATTCCGTTAACTTGAAGTTTGGGTCATTTCATCTATCTCTAGAAGAAACTTTATGGTTTGGGAACAAATGAGAAAATGGAATAAGGGAAGGACTGCAAATACTTTGTCCCTTGACTCCAGTCCCCCTCACTAGAAAAGGCTCAGTTGCCTTTCCTGAGTTTCCATTTAACATCTACTACTCAGCAGTCGTTCCCTAATGGCACAGCATGTTGCACAAATTGGCAGTGAGTTGAGATATTATCAGCACAACACCCCATTGAGTAAGTTCTTGAAACATAGAAGTTGAAGCCTTTTCTCCTTGCCACTGGGCTCTCATGGCCTTCCAACCAATGGGAATCTTAGGTTGTAGTGACCACCTGTTGTCTAGCAAGTGAGCATGCTTTAAAGTTTCACTATTAGCATTTAACAATACAGAATAATATGGGATCTGTCCACATGAGAGGGATTGCCTGCTGATCTATGTTCCAAGAAATTAAGATAACTGCTAAAAGTCCTGAAAGAAGAAAAAGGAAAGCTGTTCTTTATATGCCACACTTTTTACCTCCATATATTCTAGTAGGCATCTGGAACAATCTCTCCATTGATTACAGCTATGAAAGAAATATAATCAAAGTTATAATGACTAAATCTGAAGTTGTAATCAGACCTCAAGGATCAGAAATACAAATACTTCATGTTTCTGGGGCCCTAACAGTTAGGAGACCTCGAAATGAATTTGGACTAATGCATATGTTGAGGACTGTATACAGGATGATCCAAGGGAACAAGTTAATTATCAGCTTATGTGGCATGATTTCAGAAGCACTGAGAACACTTCATGCTTTCCAAATCATTCCTTACTGGCATTATCTTGGTGCATGGGGCACTGGATTTAGATTTAGAAAGATGGTTCAAAATCTACTTTAGATACTAGATGTATGAATCTGGGCAAGTCACTTAACTTCCTTTGCCTTAGTTTCTTCCATTATAAAATGAGAAAATAGGACTGCATGGCTTCTAAGACCCTTCCAGTTCTTAGTCCTGTGATTAATGCTTCATCCTTTTTAATTTAAAGCTTCCTTTCCTTTGAAGTTCTCCTGGAGCTAACAAAACATTAAACTGCCACCAGATATTTGTACTGTTATATAAATAAAAGGTTCAAAATATTTCAATTACTAGGAAGGATGAGTCCTTAAAGTGAGAGAAATAGGCCCAGGGAAGAGAAGGAAGGGTTGAGAAACTGAGAAGTGGGAATTCCAAAAAAAATTTTACATACTTTAAAAGAGTGGTTCAATGCCTACCCTAATTGCCTATATAGTATATATCCTTTAAAAAAAAACCCTTACTTTCTGTCTTAGAATCAATACTAATTATTGGGCTTAGGTAAGCATAAGGTAAACTTAAGTTAAGTGACTTGCCCAGGGTCACATAGCTAGGAAGTTTCTGAGACTAGATTTGAACTCAAGACCTTCCATCTCTAGGCCTACCTGTCAGTCCACTAAGTGACCTAATGGTATGCCCACAGAAATGAAGGTTTAATGGGGAAGTGGTTTTAATGGTTGAGATTGATATTTCAGAGAAGGGTGAGTTTTCTCTTGCCATTTAAAATCATATCACTAGGTAATGATTTTTCTATATATGGGTTTGGCCAGATTTGAATTTTAATATACACTTGTCTCTCTCTATATCACAGTTTACTTATTGCAGCTTCACTGTATCACATGTTTAAAAAATTATCTAATTCTGTAAAGTGGAGTTTTTGCTATATCATGGGATTTTGTGGATGAGTACCATACTGTACACACTTGGAAATGCAGCACACCACTACCACCTGTACAAGTTTGCCAACCTTAGATTTTACAGGGCACACTATTGGCTGATGGAATGAAAGTTAACCAACCACAGCACTGTGTTCTGTATCCTGGATGTTGATAGGCTCAGTGACTGTACTTCACAGATTCTCACCTATTGCAGGGACCTCTGAATAGGTGAGGGATCACTGTACTCCTATAAATCTATGAACTCATCAATGTAAGTATTCCCTCAAATGATTCAATCCATTCATCTCTATATTCTGATCAATTCTCATGCATGCCTTCCCATAAATTCATTATAAGGCACCTACCAGACATTCTGGGAAATCTTCCTCAATTTCTCTTCATTTTGGGTGGACACCAGGATAATTAGGACTGTCCCTCAATTTTCTGGCTCATTTTTTTCAATGATTTGAAAAAATTTTTTTTCTGATGACATTCTTTATACCACTTTTAGATAATTCCTAGCTTATAAAAGCATTACAGTCTTTTGGTCCTCTACCATGTGCCTCTCCATGGTCCTTTGAATGATACTAAACTTCCAAGTTTTGGAGCATATGGAGTATTATATAAATCATTGAGATACAATATAATAGTATTGTGTTTAAAATATGAGTCTTCATTTCTGTGACAAGTCTAGGGTAAATAAAACAACTCCATGATTTCCCAAAGTCAAGACAACCTGGTTTTCTTCTTTTGCTCAATTTTTAAGCCAGTTCGCAGTCTATTTGTAGAGTCCATTCAAGATATGTCCTGCTGTAAAGGTCTGTAATTGTTCATCCAACTATATAACATATATGAACCCCAGAGCAATGGATCCATGAGTGGGGATGAATGACCAATCAGAGGGGTAAGAGATAGATCACATTCTCACCCTCCATTTTCTTATAGTATCCAATCATGAGTTTTGTCTCCCAACACAAAAATATCAACTCCTTATCCCCAAATATATCCCTACTCCATTCTCCTCCTCCCTTGTGCAAATTCCAAAGCTTCCCACTTCTGAGTCAGGCATTGGTCTTTCAGGCACTCGCAGCAGCAGATGCACAAATGCCAATGGGAAAATCTTCCACTCCTGCTTCCAACCATACAACAGCAGAAACCCTCTTGGAAGATGGATTCTGCACACCAGGCCAGTGGCCAATGAAGTAGAACTCTACCATCCCCTTTGGGACAGTGTGAGTCTCACAGAATAAGCAGGCATGGATTGATTATACTCTGCATTGTTTATCTCATTACAATATTTTTATCCCTGCACCCAACCCTTAGCCAAACCTCTTAATTGCTGTCAAGGGTACTGCCATGCTTCCAGTCACTCAGATTTCCAACCTTAGTTTCATATACTCACTCTCCTTCATTACAAATAGCCAATCAGTTGTGAAGTCTTGTTATTTTACCTACAAAACATTTCTTGAATCTTTCCCTGTTGATCTGCTCATACAGCCACCACTCTAATTCAGACCTTTATCACCTCTTGCTGGACTATTGCAACAGACTTCTAATTGATCTCCTTACATCATGCCTTTTCCCTTTCTAATCCATCTTCCACATAATTGTCAAAGTGATTTTCCTAAAAAGCAGCTGACCATATCAGCAATTTACTCAATAAACTACAAGGACTTTCTACTGAGTCTCAGATCAAATACCATTATTTCATCTTAATCTTATCCTTTTTTAAAATTTCTATATTTGTATATGTTTTATAATGTACATAATTATTACTGCAAACATACAATTTACGAATAAGTAAATATGCACATGTGGGTGTACACATTCAAAAGTTTTTGCTAATGGTGTATAGAATCAAAAGAATTTGGAGACCAATGATCTAGGTGATAGACATTCTTCCTTTACATGATTTTTCCTGAGTAGAAAGATGGGGTAAGTTTACCTAAATGATTATGCATCTTACTTAGGAGGCTTTTCAGTGTTCTTGGGTTTTATGCAATCAGTACCATGTCATCTTTAAACAGTGGCATCTGGAAAACTCATCACCTGCAGAGAAAACTTCTTTAACTTTAAATATATGATAGATATAATAAAATTAGTTGACCTTTATATGGCACTTTAAGGTAGACAAAGCCCTTTGCATGTACTATCTCATTTGATCTTCCCAACTACCTGTGAGATAGATGTTATTATTTACTCATTTTACAAATGAATAAACTAAGGCTTAGACAGGTTAAGTGACTCAGCCAGGATTGTTTAATTAGTAAGATTCTAAAGCAAGATTCAAGCCTGGGTCTTCCTGACCTCAACACCAATGTACTCTCATTATGTAACACTACTTTATTTATTTATTTTTAAACCCTTACCTTCCATCTTAGAATCAATACCGTATATTGGTTCTAAAGCAGAAGAGCAGTAAGGGCTAGGCAATGGAGGTTAAGTGACTTGCCCAGGGTCACCTAGCTAGGAAGTATCTAAGACCAGATTTGAATCCAGGACCTCCCATCTCTAGGCCTAGCTCTCAATCTACTGAGCCATCCATTTGCCCTCTTGATAACACTACTTTAATCACTAAACACTTTAAACACTACTTTAATATTCTTTGATTCTCAATGACAGTGGAAACCTAACTTAATGCATTAACTGGAAAAATGTATTTTTAGATTTAGCTCTTGTTTTGGAACCTCAGGCAAATCAATTACAATGTGGTTACAGTTTGCTTCATTTAAGTGACAATTGGTGGAGGCAAGATGGCTAAGTAGAAGCACAGAAAGCTCAAACCTCTGAGAATCCTCTCTAAACGACCTTAAAATAACACTTCAAAATGAATATTGAAATGACAGACCCAACAAGCAGACAGAGTGAAGCAATTTTCCTGCAGAAAACAACTTGGAAGGTAGGCAGAGAGGGTCTGTTCATTGGGATGAAAGGGGAGTGCAGCCCACAACAAAGCCACATGTCCCTCAACAAGCCCCTGAAGCTCATAGCGAGGCCCCACAAGGAGTACCAGTACAAGTCAACCGCAAGCTCCCCAACACCACATTTACTATTCCAGCTTCTGACCCTGGGCACAAGCCAAATTCAAGACTCAGAGACCCTGTGTAAGCCAACAGCAGAGTGCCTCACACTTACTCTTTGAAATTCTAAGCACAATCCTACAGTGAGGCCCCAAGTCCTAGTGCAAGGCAGTTGGTGGTCTGCCTGGCTGGTTTAAGAACAAGGTGAGGCTTGAAGTCCATGCTTAGTCCCAAAGTTAGGCCCCAAGCCCTAGCCCAAGGCAGTCTGCAGTGTATCTGACAGGTATAAGCTCAAGGAGAGGCCCAGAACCTCTGCCCAACCCTGCAATAAGGCCTGGAACCCCAGAGCAAGTTAGTTTGCAGCATTCCTGGCCTGTGTAAGCCTAGAGTAAGGCCTGAAGCCCCTGCCCAAGTCTGATCTTAGGTCTCCATCATATAAATTTGGAAGAACTGAAACTTGCAGAAAACTAGACCTATAGCTGAGAGTAACAGCAAAGAAAAACTGAAATTTAAGAGAGTGCTCTCTCTACACCAAGACCTGTGTCAACCTTCAAGATAAAATTAAAAGTCAAGAAAAAGGCTAGGAAATGGAATAAACATAAAAAACTTAACCAGAGTAAGTTATTATGGAAACAAAGAAGTCCAAGACAGAGACTCGGGAAAGAACAGTGAGATCAAAAAGCAGCTACATTCAAAACTTCAAAGAGAAATGGGAATTGGTATAAGGCACTGAAGAACTCAAAAAGAATTTCAAAAATCAAATGAGATAGAAAGAGGAAAAATGGGGAAGAAAAATGAAAGCAATGCAAAATAGAATTAGCCAAATGGAGAGGCGTAAAAATCCAATGAAGAAAAAAGTTATTTAAAAAGTAGAATGGACCAAATGGAAAATGGGGTTCAAAAGCTTAAAGAGAAGAATTTTTTTAAAAACTAGCATTGGGCAAGTAGAAGTTAATGACTTCATGAGATATCAAGGAATAATATCAAATCAAAAGAATGAAAAAATAGAAGAAAACATGAAATAGCTCATTCAAAAAAAAAACAGTTGACATAGAAAAGAGATCCAGGAGAGAGAATTTAAGAATTATTTGTCTACCTGAAAGCCATGGGGGTGGGAGGGAAAGCCTAGACATCATATTACAAGAAAGTACCAAAGAAAACTGTCTTTATATTCTTGAACAAGAGTGTAAAATAGAAATTAAAATAATCCACCAATTACCTCTGGAAATAAATCCCCAAATGACAACTCCTAAGAGTTGTTATAGGCAAATTCAGAATCTCCTAAGCTAGGAAAATATTACAAGCAGCCAGAAAGAAATAATTCAGATATCATGGAGCCAAAGTCAGAATTACACAGGATTTAGCAGCTTCCACATTAAAGGACTGGAAAGCTTAGAATATGATATTCTGGAAGGCAAAAGGACTAGATTTGTATCCTAGAAAAAGCTACCCACAAGAATTGTGTATATTATTTCAGGGGAAAAAATGATCATCTAATAAAATAGAAGTATTCCTGATGAAAAGAGCAGACATAAACATAAAGTGTGATGCTCAAATACAAGGCTCTAGAGAATCATAAAAAGGTAAATAAGAAAGAGAAAATTTAAGAGATTCAATATACATTTACATTTTATATAAATAAGCTGTTTATATTTTTCTATATAAAGATGATACTTGTAATTTCTGAAATTTTTTTCCATATTGGAGAAATTAGAAGGAGTATATATAGACAGAGGGTGTGGGAGTAAGTTGATTAGTATGGCATGATATGCAAGACACAAATCAAGGTGGGGGAAGAGTATTGTATTAAGAGAAAACAGGAGAGGTAGAACAGGGTAATATATCACCTAAAGAGGCACAGAAAAACTATTGCAGTGGAGGGGAGGATGAGAGAGGTGACAAGTAATGCTTAAACTTTGCCTTTATTGGAATTGGCTTAGAGAAAGAATAACAACTGTATTCATTTGGGTATATTCTTACTCTTTACGGAAGTAAGGGGGGAATAAGATGAGGGAGTATAATAGAAGGAAGGGAAATGTGGGAGATGATAATTAAAAGCAAAACATTTCTGAGGAGGGCCAAAGTGAAAGGAGAAAGAAAGAGCAGGATCAAAACAAGAAAATAAGATGGAGGGGAATACATAATTGATAATCAGAACTCTGAATGTGAATAGGATAAACTCACCAATCAAAAGGAAACAGATACCATAATGGATTTAAAACCAGAATCGTAAGATCCGAGAAATAACTTTGAGTCAGGGAGTCACACACAGAGTAAATTAGGTAAGGGGATGGAACAGAATTTATTGTGCTTCAGCCAAAGTTAGAAAGGTAAGACCTCCAACATTTTATTTGCCTCATTTTTTTTAAACCCTTGTACTTCGGTGTATTGTCTCATAGGTGGAAGATTGGTAAGGGTGGGCAATGGGGGTCAAGTGACTTGCCCAGGGTCACACAGCTGGGAAGTGGCTGAGGCCGGGTTTGAACCTAGGACCTCCTGTCTCTAGGCCTGACTCTCACTCCACTGAGCTTCCCAGCTGCCCCTTGGCCTCCAACATTTTAAAGGAAAAATTAAAATGAGCTTCAGACCAAAATATACAATAAAACTGTGGGGGACCTCAATTTTCCCCTCTCAGATCGAGAGAAGTTGAACCAAAAAATAAAAAAGAAAGAAGTGAAGGAAGTAAATGAGATTTCAGAAAGGTTAGATGTAATAGCTCTATGGAGAAAATTAAATGAGACTACAAAGGTATAATGCCTTCTTTTCAGCATTGTACCTACACAAAAAAATTGACTATTGACATAAAAATTTCACAACTAAATGCAGGAAAGCAGAAATAATGCATCCTTTTTGGATCATAATACAATAAAATTATAATTAGTAAAGTTTCATGGAAATACAAATTAAAATTAATTGGAAACTAAATCATCTAATTCTTAAAAAGGGGTCAGTCAAAGAACAAATTAAAGAAACAATCAATAATTTTATTAAAGAGAATGTCAATGAGGAGACAACATATCAAAATTTATTGGATACAGCCAAAGCAGTACTTAGGGGAAAATTTATATTTCTGAATACTTACATCAAGAAAATGGAGAAAAAGCAGATCAACGAAATGAGCATGCAACTAAAAGAAAACTAGAATAAGAAAAAAAATTTTAAATCCCCAATTAAAGACTAAATTGTAAATTCTAAAAATCAAAGAAGTTAATAAAATTGAAAGTAAGAAAACTAATGATCTAATAAGTAAGACAAGGAGTTGGTTCTGTGGCGGGGAACAAATAAAATAGATAGAACATTGGTTAATTTGATTTAAAAAAGAAAAGAAGAAAATCAAATTACTAGGATCAAAATGAAATGAGTTAATTCACTACCTATGAAGAAGAAATCCCTGGGAACTATTTTGTCCAATTATATGCCAACAAATATGGCAATCTAAGCAAAATGGATCAATATTTACAAAAATATAAATTGCTCAGATTAACAAAAGAGGAAAGAGAATACTTTAAAATCCTATCTCAGAAAAAGAAAGGAAATAAATCATCAATGAATTCCCTAAGGAAAAAGTCCCCCAGGACCAGATGGATTCACAAGTGAATTCAATCAAACATTTAAAGAATAATTCATCCTAATACTATATGAAATATTCAGGAAAATAGTCAGAGAAGGAATCCTACTAAATTCTTTTTATGACACAAATAAGGTGCTGATACCTAAGCTAGGAAGAGCAAAAACAGAAAAAGAAAATTATAAGCCAATTTCATTAATGAATATAGCTGCAAAAAAATTTAAATAAAATACTAGCAAGGAAACTGCAGCAATATAACACAGGGATCATTCACTATAATCAGATAGGATTTATATCAGGAATGCAGAATTGGTTTACTATCCGGAGAACTATCAGCATAATTGACTATATCAATAACCAAACTAACAGAAATCACATGATTATTTTCACAGATACAGAAAAAAACCTTCAACAAAATACAATATCTAGACCTATTAAAAAAATAAATGGACCATTTCTTAAAATAAGTCCTATCTATCTAAAACCATCAATAACTATCAACTGTATTGAGAATAAAAAGCCTTTCCGGTAAGATCAGAGGTGAAGCAAGTCACCTATTATTCACCACTATTATTTAATATTGAACTAGAAAGGCAAACTTTAGCAATATGAGAAGAAAAATAATTTGAAGTAATTAATGATGAAATTAAATGATCACTTTGCAGATGATATGATGACATACTTAGACAATCCTAAAAAATCAACTAAAAAACTAGTTGAAATAATAACTTAAGGAAAGTTTCAAGAAAAAATAAACCTATGCAAATCATCAGCATTTCTTTATATTATCAACAAAGTCCAACAGCAAGAAATAGAAAGCGAAATTCCATTGGAAACAACTATAGGCAATATAAAATACCTGGGAATATACTTGCCAAGATAAACATGGGAATTGCATGAACATAATTACAAAACACTTTTCACACAAATACTCAGGTCTCTACACAATTGGAAAAATATTAATTGCTCATTGGTAAACCAAGCTAACATAATAAAAATGACAATTCTACCTAAATTGATTTACTTATTCAGTGCCATACAAATCATGCTATCAAAATTATTTTATAGAACTAGGAAAAATTACAGAACTCATCTCATAGAACAAGAGGTCAAGAATATCAAGGGAATTAATGTGAAAAAAATGTGAAGGAAGGTGGCCTAGCAGTACCAGATTTCAAACTTTCCATAAAGCAGTAATTATTAAAACAGTCTGGTACTGGATAAGAAATAAAACGATGGATAATTGGAATAGATTAGATACATAATAAAGGATAAATGACCTTGGCAATCCTGTGTTTGATAAACCCAAAGATTCCAGCTTTGGGGAATAAGAACTCACTATTAGACAAAAGTGGCTGGGAAAACTAGAAAACAGTATGGCAGAAACTAGGTATAGCCCAAGATCTCACATGCTATATACCAAGCTAATGTCAAAATGGATATATGATTTAGACGTAAAGTATGATATCATAACTAAATTAGGGGAACATAGAATGGTAACCTGTTTGATCTATGAAGGAAGAAAGAATTTATGACCAAACAAGAGACAGAGAAAATTACAAGATGCAAAATGAATAATTTGGATTATATTCAACTTAAAAGGTTTTGTACAAATAAAACCAATGTAACTAAGATTAGAAGGGAAACAACAAACCAGAAAAAGAGTTTTAATCAAAATTATCTGATAAAGGCCTAATTTTTCAAATATGTAGAGAACTGTCAGATTTGTAAGAATATAAATCATTCCCCAGTTGACAAATGATCAAAGGACAAGAAATTTTCAGATGAAGAAACCAAAGCTATCAATAATGAGATGAAAAAAAGTTTTAAATCACTCTTGATTAGAGAAATGCAAATTAAAACAACTCTGAGGTATCACCTCACCATTGGATTGACCAATATGACACAAAAGGAATATGACAAATATTGGAGGGGATGTGGCAAAATTGGGACAATAATTGTTGGTGGAGTTGTGAACCAATCCAACCATTCTAGATGGCAATTTAGAATTATCCAAAGGGTTATAAAACTGTGTATACCCGTTGATCCTGTAATACCACTACTAGCTTTGTATCCCAAAGAGGTCAAAAAAGGGGAAAGGACCTACTTGTACAAAAATATTTATAGCAGTTCTTTTTGTGGTGGCCAAGAATTAGAAATTAAGGGGCTATCCATCAATTTGGGAATGCTTGAACAAATTGTGATATATCATGGTATTGGAATACTATTGTGCTATGAGGAATGATGAGCACGATGATTTCTGGAAAAGCTGGAAAGACCTACATAAAATGATGCAGAATGAAATAAGCAGAACCGGGACAATAATGTATATATAGTAACAATAATGTTGTGCAATGATCAACTGTGGAAGATTTAGCTACTCACAGCAATACCATGATCCAGGACAATTCTGAAGGATTCAGGGCAAAGAATTATCTAATTCCAGAAATAGAATGGTCAGAATTGGACTGAACATCAAAATATATTATATTTCATTAGATTATTTGTGCTTTTATTTTGGAGTTTTAGTTTTATATGAGTATTCTCTTACAATGACCATTATGGAAGTATGTTTTGCATGATAATACATGTATAACGCAGAGCAAATTGCTTACCATCTCTAAGAGCAGGGAGAGAAGGGAAGGAAGGAGACATTTTAGATCTTATAATTTCATAAAATGGATGTTGAAAAGTGTTATTACATGTAATTGGGAAAATAAAATCTTTTAAAAAAATAAATACTGCCAAAAGTGTGTTCTGAATACAAGGAGTTAAAGCAATTGTATAAAAAATCAAGCCATTCCCCAATTGATAAATGGGCAAGAGACATGAATAGGCAATTTTCAGGTAAAGAAATCAAAAGTATCAATAAGCACATGAAAAAGTGTTCCAAATCTCTAATAATTAGAGAAATGCAAATCAAAACAACTCTGAGGTATCACCTCACACCTAGCAGATTGGCTAAAATGAAAGAAGGGGAGAGTAATGAATGCTGGAGGGGATGTGGCAAAATTGGGACATTAATGCATTGCTGGTGGAGCTGTGAACTGATCCAGCCATTCTGCCTGGCAATTTGGAATCATGCTCAAAGGGCTATAAAAGACTGCCTGCCCTTTGATCCAGCCATACCATTGCTGGGTTTGTACCCCAAAGAGATCATAGATAAACAGACTTGTATGAAAATATTTATAGCTGCGCTTTTTGTGGTGGCAACAAATTGGAAAAGGAGGGGATGTCCTTCAATTGGGGAATGGCTGAACAAATTGTGGTATATGCGGGTGATGGAATACTATTGTGCTAAAAGGAATAATAAACTGGAGAAGTTCCAGGCGAACTGGAGAGACCTCCGGGAACTGATGCAGAGCGAAAGGAGCAGAGCCAGAAGAACTCTATACACAGAGAATGATATACTGTGGTAAAATCGAATGTAATGGACCTCTGTACCAGCATCAATACAATGACCCAGGACAATTCTGAGGGATTTATGGTAAAGACGCTACCCACATTCAGAGGAAGGACTGCAGGAGAGGAAACATATAAGAAAAACAACTGCTTGAACGCATGGGTCGGGGTGGACGTGATTGAGGGTGTGGACTCGAAACTACCACACCAATGCAACTACCAACAATTTGGAAATTGGTCTTGATCAAGGACACATGACAAAACTAGTGGAAATGTGCGTCGGCCATGGGTGGGGGGAGTGGGGGGGGGTGAAGGGGATAAGAGGAGTATGAATCAGGCAACCATGTTAAAAATGTATATTAATAAATGTTAAAAAAATTATACAAAAAAAAAGTGTGTTCTGAGATCAGAATGCATTACTAAAAACAGTGATGATGGTAATCAACTGTATTGACTATCAATTTTTAACTTAAGGAGGAAAATACGTATAATCAATTTCAATAAAACATTAGACTGATTTAAAAATAATATTTAAATAGAATTCATTATTTATTATTTTTAGGGTCTGAGCTTTTTGGATTGGTGTAAATAGTATTATTCCTGAAATATCATAAACAAGAATTTCCCATGAACTGGTAGTCTTGGATTTGAAGAAATTTCTTCATGAGAGCATCTTAAAATAGGCATGAATCTATGCTGAAGAGTGATAACAATTAATTGGCTTAAAACAGTGGTTCCCAAACTTTTTTGGCCTTCAGCCCCCTTTCCAGAAAAAATATTACTTTGCACCCCCGTCACATACTATCACCGCCCCCTTACAGTTATTAACTGCCCCCAAATGCACCTATAGACATCACTGCTTTCCTGGATTGCTGCAGCACCCACCAGGGGGTGGTGGCATCCACTTTGGGAATCACTAACTTAAAAGTACAACAAGATTCAAATATTTAGCAAAAAAATGCTTTTGAAACATATTCCTTTGGAAATTTTGAGATTAAAAAACTTGTTGATTTTATACTGATTCTGATAAAAAAAAAACATGGGCAATACTAATAACAACTCACATTTATAGGACAATTCAATTCTTAGAAAGTGCTCTCCTTACAGAACATTTGGGTGAAGTAGTGGTGTAAGCACTAAAACTTCATTTTGCAGATGAGCAAATAGTCTCAAAAATTGCCAAAATGGCCAAAAGTTGGCAAAAGTCACAAAGTAAATGTCTAATAAAAGCCTGGGTCAAGAACTAAACTAAGGCATCAAGTCCTCTTTCTGCTATATCATAAAGTTCTCAATTTGACATTCTTACTTTCAATTATAATCCTAGATCTACCAAGTATGAAGCATAATTTAATAAAATGACATTAATAATATGAATTTTAGTAAAAATTACATTGAATGCATTTCTCTTCCTTGCCTAAATCTAAAGGAATGAATATGCTCAAAATAGTGGAGTCTATATAAGCCTACTCAATCTCTGGTCCTCAATTATCTTAAACAGTAATTTGACCCATCTTCCATTCTGCCCAGATTGGAAGAGGAGAGTATAAAAATCATAGAAACAAACTTAATTATGTTCATTCCTTACAATGAAGAGTACTACCCAAATATTATGACCTGTGTTTAGAATATCCTAATGCAGACAAATTAACAGAACAACATCAAATGGAAATTTGCCAGATACTATGGGTTTCTTTTGATCTTTCCCATAAAAACAGCTAATGCAATGTATTGGTTAAAAGTCTCATATTTCATTTCAGATCTAAATTTAGCTTCCTATCATAAAGAATAGCATTTCCATCCAGCTCTGAAATTCTTAGTGTTCATAGTTGACTTTTGTATAATTCATCTCCATGAAGTTGAAGAGATCTTTCCACTGGAAAAATCAGTGCTCTCATTTGCAGGATAAATCTAATAGAGATAAAAGCCAAAGCAAGCATTATCAGAATCTCTTCAAAGTGAACTTTAAAAGAGTATAGAGTGAAAAATCTGACCTTGGTTTCCTTTTTACTCTTTTATGTTGCACTTTCTATAAGAAATCTTCAGGAAGAACTTTTTCTTGGATCTGAGGCTATTCCAGATGGCGAATGGAGGGTCAGAAGACCCTTATGCAGCATATTTGTCACATGCAAGAAGTAGGAGAATTTCCAACTAATTGTCTTGAGGAAACATAAACTTCTCTGATTTGAAAAACAGGGCTAACTTATGCACTTGATGTTCAGTTTAACATTTTGATTAATATTTATTCGTTGCATATTGCTTTAAAAAACTCACTTTTTTTTCTTAGTATCAATTCTAAGACAGAAAAGTGGCAAGGGATAAGTAATTGGGGTTAGATGAATTGCTCAGGATCACATAGCCTGAAAGTGTCTAAGGCCAGATTTGAACTTAAGTCCTCCTGACTCCAATCCTGTCATTCTACCCACTGTGCAACCTGATTGCCCCAGTGCATACCATTAAAAACAAGCTGTTCTAGGTACAGAAGGAAATGTAAAAGTGTCCAGGCCTTTAAGGAACTTACAATCAAGTAAGGAAAATGAAACATACACAAAGAACTAAAATACAAATTAGAAAATGAACATTAGAACAATTAGTACAGGAGAGACCAAAAGAAAGAGATGTGAAAATGTCGAAGAGCTACTTATTGCTTTCATCGGGGAGTGAAGTTGGGCAGGGAGAAAGGAGAGAATAAATGAGGGTAGGCTTCTAGGGCTCAGGGATCATAGATGGACAGAAAAATGGGATTAGAAAAGAGAAAAAGAACAATAGCCAACAAAATTTGGTTTGGGATAGCTCATCTTACCATAACTTGGCTTGTTCATAATAGCCTCTATGTTATAGATCAAGGGAAAAATACCTCTTTTCCCTAAGGTAGTTCTATTTTTTGCTCATCAGAGTCACCCATGGGTGCTGACTGACATATCATAAATATGGAGCCATCATCTCAACTGGCTACAGTGCAAAAGAAATGCTGAACTGAAAAATTCATTCCCAGAAAGATGAAATGAAGCAAGTACATTTGCCTGTGACCTAACCAGCTCTCCAATAAACCTGTTTTAAAACCAATACACTGTGCACAAGGAAGAAGGTGGCAATTTTTAGCGTGTTTACACCCTGCCTTTAAAAAAAATCTGAGATTCGGGGAAATACTAAACTGTTTGGTTGTCCTGCCTACTTTCTGAAATATATTCTATTTCTTTTAAAGTGAAAGAATGACCTCTGTTGCAGGAACAATTTTCAGAGACAGTGTGTTTATCAAATGGTTTCTCTGCCTTCATAAAAACAATTTATTTTCACTGAACTCTTGGAGATAAGCATCAAAGCCAGGAAGAATGTACAATGAAGTTTATAATTACACTGCAGAAACAAATACAGGGTAGTTTTTATTTTTGCTCCAGTGAAAGAGGTTTTTATTTTTATTTTTTCAAAGAGACAAAGGTGTTTGGGGAGGTGGGGAAGCATGTACATGAGCAAAAGCCAGGAAACCCAGAGGAATGGAACTAGCATGGTTTTCTACAAAGACTGTTGGCTGAACAATGAAAGCTGAGGACCAAGTACTTTTCTTAAATAAAAAGTGGGTAAATATCAGACTAGAGCAGATCTTTGATTATTTAACAAGGGACATCTATAAGAATGTTTGGGATAGGAATGTATTAATCAGATATTAATCCCTTTACTTTGAGACCTATTTTCCATTGCATGTAATTATTTCCCTTCCTTGGTGCCTCTGATGAAACTCTTTCTTTGATAAGCATTCCTGTTTTCTGGTCTCATTTCTCTGGCACATTATTTTTAATATCCATGGAATAACAAAATTGTAAAAATAACTGAGAAGAGAACAGGTCTAATAAAGATTACATTTCTTAAGAAATGGGAACAATTGCATTTGATCACATAACAGCCTAGGATTCACAGCAAAATAATCTTCCCTGATTTGCATATATCTGTGCACGCCAAACAGACGTGTGTTTGCTTTTCAAATAATAATGCAGGTGCACATCTTGCAGTGACTAAATCTCGAACTCATCAAATTGTTTCACCAGAGTGGGACATGCCCCCTTTTCCTGGAACAGCTTCAAACTCTCTTTCTAGCATTCCTACCACCTGTTTACTGAGTTCATACTCCAAAGTAGATGTGTGCAATTAGAAACAAGGAAATGAAAATAAATGACCTTGTTTGTTATTTATAACAAAGAGGCTCCACAAAATTAATGCCCCGAGAACTCGACCTCCTGACCTGAAAGAAAGAACCACCTCATGCCTTTGAGACCAACTCACAATAGTCCAGCCACAGCATTGTTCTGTAGCTTTGCCTTTTTGATGGACATTAAAGGAGTATATTTGAAATATTAAATGTTTTACAAGTTAGATGGGAAATTTGCATTTAAAAGCATGCTTAATGAAAGTGGGTCGGCTAGAGAGAGAGCTGCCTTTATTTTTAAGCAAGCACAGGTAAAATCATTTAGCACATTTTGTTAATGTGCTGCATGTGTCAACAACACATTAAAAAGCTAAAACAGTAGTTCTGGGAATTTAAAAAAAAACAGTCACCATGTAAAGATCAAATATGAAACTAGGAAATGTGCAGCTTCAGGGCAAAGAAAACATAGTGCTTCCTCATTAGGACAGATGTGGCCATCATCTATGTGTAATAATGTAGATGACACAGAACCATTTAAAACTGTATCACTAAAACTCTGGTGTGCAGTTTGGGAGGTTTCGAATCAACTCTGAGGTGGTTTTCTCTAAGAATTCCTGGCTACCACCACCATGGAGAGCTCAGCTGTTCTCAATAGGGGAAACAGCAATGGCAGCTCAAACTCTCTTAGGAGATCAAGGCAGCCAGGGTTATCCCTAACCACTCAGAACCCAAACCCAAACCCACAGAAGGCTATCTGCAGGAAGCTCCATGAGCTGGTCAAATTTAGAAATATATATATTTTAGATAGTTCCCATGCTTTTGGATGGCCAGGGACTGAGCTTCTAATGACTTTAGACCAGTGATGGGCAAACTCTTTAAAGAGGGGACCAAAGGAAAGGAAATGCTCATCTGTCCATCTGCTTCTAAGGCAACTCTTTCCAAGTTTCACTGTATTGTATCCTATTCATTGTATTCGTCTGATTAGGAACAATGTCTCGCAGCCAGATAGAACATTTCAGGGGGCCGCATCTGGCCCGCGGGCCGTAGTTTGCCCATCACTGATTTAGACAATGTTTGGCCCTTTGAAATCTGATGATCCACTTTACTGATCCTGTACCTCCGTGAATGGAGGATGAAAACGCATCCTGCCTCTTTTCATACCCCTACTTGCTAGTTGGTGATAAATATCGATTTACTTTCACGTACCTTTGCTTCTGGTCCCTCACTACCTAACTGCTGCTGCTGCAGAGCAGCTAACTTTGTCAGTGTTGTGGGTGCATCTTGAGGAGAGTGACTAACCTGTCCTGCCCCTGGCCCTTGACCTACCAATGGGAATAGTCTAGTTTAAGTCAATGGCTTCAAATTTTTTCCTTCCCAGACCCTTAGAGCAAAAGGAAACTAAAAGTAGGGAATATCTACTTTATTTAACAAAATTCACCAACTATGTGATGCTGAGAGCACTTGCCTAAAAGACTTGGGTTTGGGGGCAGCTGGGTAGCTCAGTGCATTAAGAGCCAGACCTAGAGATGGGAGGTCCTAGGTTCCAATCTGGCCTCAGACACTTCCTAACTGTGTGACCCTGGACAAGTCACTTAATCCCCATTGCCTAGCCCTTTCCACTCTTCTACCTTGGAACCAATATATAATATTGATTCTAAGATGGAAGGTAAGGATTAAAAATTTTTTTAAAAGATGGATTCAGGATTAACTAGTTTGGGTTCAGTGGATTGAGAGTCAGGCTTAGAGATGGGTGATCTTGGGTTTGAATATGGCCTCGGACATTTCCTAGCTGTGTGACCCTGGGCAAGTCACTTAATTCCCATTTCCTAACCCTTACTGCTCCTCTGCTTTTGAACCAATGCACAATATTGATTCTAAGACAGAAGATTAAGGACTTGAGTTTAAGTTTTGGTTCTAATACTTATGAGATATGTGTAGTCACTTAATTTTGTGGTTCTACCTGAATAACAGTCACCTCTAATAAAGTCACCTAGTCTCTCTTTGAAGATTTCCATTGACAAGGAATTCACTGCCTTCTGAGATAATTTTGGATGGCTCTGATTTTTAGGAAGTTTTCCCTTATATCTCTTTCTGAAGTTTGCATTCCTTGCTTCTAGATCTCCTCTCTAAGGCCAAACTAACATCTCTTAGCCTCAGTTTCCTCATCTATAAAAGAGAACAATGATGTTTGCACTACTGCCCTTATGGCTTATTGTAGGGAAAACACCTTGTGAATTTTAGTGTTCTCTAGACATGGGAGTAATTGTTATTGTTATTATTCCAGTTTTGAGAAGCTTGGAGATAATAGATCTTTTGGCATTTTTTGATATAGGAAGCCTGCTGCTACCTAGCCTGGTCTTCCCAGAAATAGGCTCCAAAGTCCAAAGATATTTTGAGCCATCATTTTACTTAAAGACTAAACTCTCTCAATTAGTAAACATAAATCACTAATTCTGATGATGTATAGAACACCATGCAAGATACTATGAAAGGATGCAGAAAAGGCAAGAAACTAATCCTATTTCTATCTAATAAACTATTTCTATCTAATAATCTAATAAACATTCACTAGGCACCTACTATGTCCCAGAAACTGTTCTGGATACTAGAGATAAAAGACAAAAAAGTGAATTTTAGTTGGGATTTGACAGAAGCCAGGAGGTAAAATTAAGAAAAGAGTGCATTCCAAATACGGGAGTGTCTTGCTCATGGAATGGCAAGATGGCCAGTGTTAGTGAATCAGAGAATACAGAGGATTGTAAGAAGACTAGAAAGGTGGGACAAGGGAAGGTAGATAATGAAGGACTTCGAATGCTAGAGTATTTTTTTATTTGATCCTGGAGGTAATAGAAAGCTACTGGTATTTATCTAGGATGGAGGTGATATGATAGGAACTGTACTTTATGAAATTATTTTCGTGGCTAAATGGAAGATGGACAGGAGTGGGGAGAGACTTGTGGCAGGCCAATCAATCAGGCTACTAGAATAGTGCAGGCTCAGTGTTACCTTGAACTTAAGATATATAAAACTAAAACTCCTCCAATACCCCAACCACACACTCTCTCTCTGTCTCTGTCTCTGTCTCTCTGTCTCTCTGTCTATCTCTCCCTGTTTCTCTCTCTTTCTCTCTGTGTGTCTTTCTCTCTCTCTCCCTCCCTCCTATAATAGACATTATTTCTGTGGATGTTCCCATGCTACTTCCATTTACTTAGTTTTGAAAGCTTTGATTCATCTTTGATTCTTCTCTTTTCTTTGACCCCTAAGTGCCATTAGTTGTTTCTCATTTGTCTTTCCTTTGCTTTCCATTTCCATTACTTCCACTGTAGTTTAGGTCCTCATCACTTGATTTATTATTATTATTTTTTGAAACCTCTACCTTCTGTCTTAGTATTATTTCTAAAACAGGAGAGTGGTAGGGACTAGTCAATTGGGGTTAAGTGACTTGCCTGGGGTCACACAACTAGGAAGTGTCTAAGACCAGATTTGAACCCAGGTCTTCTTGACTCCAGTTTTGGCTCTCTATCCACTGAACTATTTAGCTTCCCCCTCTTCATCATTTTAAGACTAGATTACTAGAGTTTTCTCCTAGATATCCTATCTGCTTTTATCTTCTTTCTACTCCAGTTCATCTAACACATCACTGCCAGATTAATCATCCTCAAAACCTGTTGTGGAAGTCTAATACCTATTAATCCTCTCCTCAGAGACTATCATGGCTATCAGTTTCCTACAGGGTAAAGTCCAAACTGAAACAGGCATTTAAAGCTCTCCAACTTTCCTTTCTAGTCTTTTCTCTTTCTATCACCGGGCATTGATCCTAGGCTTTAGCCAACTTAGACTGGCCAACAGTCTCTGAAAATATTATGTGATTTCAGTTGCAAAATGCATCATTTTTGAGGGAAATTTTGGGATACAAAGAAGTGACTTATTGGCATGGGGAATCTCACCACCCTATAGGAAACTTAGACAAAATGAGGGGAATATACTCTTACTCTGCACCTTGAATTCAGTCATTGAAAGAGACTGATAAGATCACTTTGTATATATTGGGCTTCATCCAGTAAGTTGGATTTCTGCAAGCTTAGTCTTGGAAAGGTCAGAAACAGAGATATGGAGTTCTCTTGCCAGATGTTTTGTCTGTTGCACTACTTTTAAAACAACACTACTAGTGGTAGGTACTGTAAATGGGCCAGCCCTGGGAATAACTGAGAATTCAATTCCACAAACATTTATTTAACACCTGCTATGTATAAGGCATTCTGCTAGGTGCTAGAGATTCAAAAATTTAAAAACTCAGGGTTCTTTTTGCATAACTTTCAGCCTATATGGGTAGGGCAAGGGCAAAGGCAAGTACACAAATAATATGTTAGAAAATTTCAATATATATTGTTGTTGTTCAGTCAGGCATGGCTGATTCTTTATGCCCCCAATGGACCATACTGTCCATGGAGTTTTCTTGGCAAAGATACTGGAATAGTTTGCCATTTACTTTTCCAGTTCATTTTACAAATGAGGAAGCTGAGGCAAACAGAAGTTAAGTGACTTGCCTAGGGTTATACAGTTAGTAAATGTTTGCAGCTGTACAGATATGAACTCAGATCTTCCTTACTTCAGACTCGGCACT
This sequence comes from Gracilinanus agilis, assembly GCF_016433145.1. Lineage (NCBI taxonomy): Eukaryota > Metazoa > Chordata > Mammalia > Didelphimorphia > Didelphidae > Gracilinanus > Gracilinanus agilis. The sequence goes on along the minus strand of NC_058131.1, from coordinate 296,179,073 downwards.
CTATCCATTGAGCCACCCCAATCAGTGGACTAAATGTATAGGAGAGTTAAAAGTAATAGAAAGGTCAAGCAAAGAGGAGGAGGAATGGAATCACTTATCTAAATCAGTAATGTCAAAGTGAGATTGAAATGGAGCCATCAATTCCTACCTAAGGATGCCAGTCACATGTCAACCTAATTTTAAAATGCAGTATTATCTGGCTTCTTGTACTTTTCTTTATTTCATTTAATATTTCCCAATTACATTTTATTCTGGTTGGATCACACTCTCAACATTGCCAGAATGTTTGACACTTTGGGTCTAGATAATGGAGTATTCAGGGAAGGTTTCATAGAAGAAGTAAAACTCAAATTGGGCTTTGAAAGTCTTGAGATCATAGGCTTTGGGCTTGACATCATCTGTTTTAACTTCTTTCTTTTACAAACAGAGAATTAGAGTTTCAAAAAGTGGGTGTTCTGTAGCAGAAGATTTTGAATTCAGGGCTTTTATTTCTAAATACAATGATTTTTCCATGACACCACTCTGGAAGAGATAGATAAATAGGAAGATTTATGGAGGAGAGAAGAATCCATCCTGGGCATGTGCAAATGGACAGAGGTGGTAGAGAAGTGGACCAGAATGAAAACTAAATAACTGGCTTATTTCCAGCACTCCACAGTTGCCCTCTCAGTCACTCTCTCAACTCAAGGCACTCATAGCCTTCATATTATCCTCTACAGATCTTCTACTCACTACAAAATCCCTCTGTTCTATTTCTCCTTGCCATTGGGCCTCTGAACTTAGCCAGGTGACAATCAATCTGATTTACTAGTAATGATAATTTGGTAGTGGTGCTAACATTTTTTGTAATGTCTCACTGAGGAACATGGTAGGTAGGTGGTACAGTGGAGAGTGCTGGACCTGAAGTCAGAAAGACCTGAGTTCAAATTTGACTTCTGACACTAGCTTTGTGACCTTGGGCACCTAAACCTACTTTCTTTGGTTTTCTCCCCTGTAAAAGGAACTGGAAAAGAAAAAGGCAAACCCCTCCAGTATCTCTGCCAAGGAAACTCCAAATGAGATCCCGATGAGTTAGATATGACTGGAACAATTGAACAACCACCCCAAGGAATATATGTTTATATCAATAGGACTTTTGGAGAAAATGTCCTAAACTTCATGTCGGAGGTATAATATGTATGTACAGATATTTATAAAAAAGTCTAATGCACATATATATGTATATATGTAAAGCCTACTTTTCAAACATTAAAATTGTGTTAGAAATACCACTAGATTAATAATGTGGATAATAAATCAACAGAGTAACTCTAATGGTGGTAGATTCAGGCACTGTACAGATATTCGAGAGGATAACCCTGTCTCCTCCACTTGATGTATTCAGCCAGCCCTGGTTGTAAAAAAATGTTTTTAGAGCAGAATATTGGATGATTACCACAAAGGAAGGAATAAATGAGCATTTTCTTTCAGTTGCTCCTCTTGACACCTGGGTAAATTGTTGTTTACACAGGCAGATCACCCAGCCGCTCCCTCAAAGGTAAATAGGTAGTTTCTGACTTCCCAGGCCTAGTACAGACTGACTATGCAGCAAAGTTTGTTCCAGTGGAAAGAGAATGTAATTTATCTTCCCTTCCCTTTCCCAGTGCATGCCTGCTACTACCCACACCACTTAGGAGTGATATCCTTTGTGAAGGCCATTTCAGCCTCCTCTTTTTCTGCTATGTAAGCTCTTAGGGCACAGAGACAGAAGGAACCCTACAAGGTCCTCTAGTCCAGCCTTTCCCTTTTCTAGAGGAGGAAACTATTTTCTCAGAAAGTAAAGAGGTGATTTGGCAAATGTCCTACATTTAGTGTCAGGAGCCAGAATTCAAATCCTGCTCTCCCAGTTTTCTACTAAGCCATGTTGGATAGGATTAGATTCTTTGATCCTAATCAGTGATTAGGAAAAGGAAATGCTCTTCTCCCCAAACCTCAGTCCCAACAGAGCTGACCTGTTATCCATTTCAGAGCTTCCATATGACTGAATGCCCTTTTTGGTGTTAATGGTTTAATGTAAGTGACTGACGACTCCTTAATGTGTTGGGCCCTTCCACAAGTAGTCGCATTTAAACAAGAGACAGATGTCACCCTCGCCCAGGTTGCTACGACTTCAGAGAGTGAGGCAAGGCATCAAGTATTCTGAGTCAAAGACTTGATGAGAGCATCAATCCATGCAGATGGAAGAGAGAACTGGAAAACGGAGGAAGGAGTAGACTGAGAAGACTGGTCTAGTACAGTGAGGAGAGATGACACAATCCTAACTCATATTTCAAAATACACTGATAGTACCTTCCCCCTATGGAATGTTTTGACGTTTATAACATGCTGTCCTCACAATGGAGAAACCAGATGGAATAAATAACAAGTACAACGCAGGCCTTGGGCTAAGGAAGACCTATATTCTCATAGGAAAGTCACATAACCTCTTGTGCCCTCAGACAATTCCCTAAGACTTTAACTTCTAGAGCAAATGGAGAACTGCATTGATGGAGGGAATTTCCACTCTGGAAGCTCCCTATCTCAATGAAATAACTGTTCCACTCTATAAATTTTCACAATAATCCTCTAAGTTCAATAGTGTAGACTTATTATTCCCATATTACAGACGTAGGAACTGGTTAAGTGAGTTATTTATGCAGCTATTCAGGTTAGGTCAAGAATTCAATCAATCAGTCAATATTTATTAAGCAATTACTATGTGTCAGGCACTATGCTAAACCTAGGGATACAAAAGATATTCACTGGTTAAAAAAGGAGAGAAGAGGAAGAGAGAAGAGGGGAGAGGAGAAGAAAGAGGAAGAGAGAAAAGGAAAGGAGCCTTTTAGAAAGGATTCCTAGCTCAACCCAAGTGGTATTTCCTTTATCATATCTTCCTAATCATCTCAGTTGTGAGTGCCCTCTGCTATGCCCTTTACCCTCAAATGTGTATATATTTTGAGACATATCTCTGTATAGGTTGTCTTCTTCCAGTAGAAGTAATTTCCCTGAAGACAGGGATTATTTTTTTTTCCTTTTATGTCCTCAATACTGTACACAATGTATGTACACAGTGCTTAATACATAGCAAATGCTTAACAGATACATGTTAAACAAATGAGTCAAGGTAACACAGAGCCTTAAAGTTTTACTTAGAATTCTCAATTATAGAAACACATATCTGAGATCCATTTTTCTAAATATTTTCTTTCCCTGTTCCTCAGTCCTCTTAGAGCTGAGCTCTCTTGAGTCTGACCTCCTAACTTTGTCCCTTACTTTGGAATCAAATCCACCACTTGTGGAAGTTTGAGATCTTCATCTATTTTCTGTATGATACGTTTTCCTAATCTTCCTTAAGTTGCTATGGCCTCTCTTAATACAGTATCTTGTATTTATTGTATGTATGTATCTATATTATCTCCCAATAAAATGTAAGTTGCTTGAGGGCAGGGTTTTTTGTCTTTGTATCCCCAGTACCTGATATAGTGCCAGACATGGCTCTCAATAAGTACTCAATAAATGTTTTGTTGATTGAAGGTTGATTGTTTTATTGGTTGATTGATTTTAGGATTTATTTACAAATAAGATAACAAATCTAGAAGCCTCCCAATGCTATACCCAACAAAGATTAAAATGTCACTAGTTTTCCCACCCAAAAAATGAAAACTGATACTGGACAACCTACTTTACCAGTCATCATTACAGTTGACTGAATGAGCGTATATGACAAAAAGCATATGGCCATATTAGGAGTATAGATTTCTGATGACACTAGCAAGTCCAGAATATAACATTTGCAAAATGTAATTGTAGGACTGACTTTCAGAAGGTTATATCTATGATACCAGCAAAACAACTCTTGCAGATACACCAAGTAAAAAGGAAGTACTTACTGATTGTAAAGTACTTTGGAAATAACAAAAGACCATAAAAAACACTGACCTGATTATTACTGGGTTCATTTCCTTTATCTTATTAAAAGAATGGAGCTTCAATGTCCTCAAGATCTCTTTATCCTTTGATTTGTCCTTGACCAAAATTGTGGAATTTCTGAGCTGGAAGAAACCTCAGAGGTTATCTAGTCCTACCCACACATGAACAAGGATCCCCTTACCACATTACAACCAATGAGTAGTCATCCAGCCTTTGCTTGAAGATGTCAAGGGAAGTTGGACCTCCAGATTTCTAAACCATCTCATTCCATTTTTGTATAGCTCAATAGTTAGAAGTTTCCCCTTATACCAAACTTAAATTTTTCTCCTTGCCACCTAGATACATTGCTCCTAGTTCTGCCTTCTAGGGCCAAGCAGAATAAAATTGAATTCCCCTTCTATATATCAACTTTTCAAATACTTAAAGACACCCTATAATTTTATCCCACTCCCAAAGTTGTCTTTTCTTGGTTAAATGTCTATGGTTCCATTCCCATTTGACATGGCTTCAAAGTCTTTCCTCATTCTGAATGTGGTTCAGTAATTTAGCAATATTTTTCATGAAACACAGCTCCAAGCTTCGAGCCCAACACTCCAAGGATATCATGAACAGAATTATCACCTTCCTAATCCGAGACACTACACCTCTCATTGAAGTAGAAGTTTGTAATGTCTTTCTGTTGTATCATATGGCTGACTCAGATTAAGTTTGCAGTCCACTGAAATTCTCTAAACACTTTCAGATGGACTTTTATATGGTCATGCCCTCCTCTCCCTTTTGTGCATTTGAAGTTAATTTGTTGAAACCCAAGTGCAAGACTTTGCCTTTATCACTATAAAATTTTAATTTATTAGTTTTCTTTCAGCAAATTTTGGGGGTCCTCACTCTCAGCTATCGTTCCCAATTTGGCATCATCTGCTAATTTGGTAAACATTTGTGAGAAGGGACTGGCTGGTCTACCTTTTGTCACCACAGCCCACTTATTAGTAAATTTTCTTTCCTGATTTTTCCTTACTGAAGGTCCCCAGTAGAAGCTAGGGCTAAAAAGAAAGTAAAGGTAGTCTGGAGCTATATGTTTAATTCCATTCAACTAGTAGTATGAAGCAGTTCAATATAAGGCACTTTCAATGATACAGAAAAACATGTATGAGCAAGAGCCCTGTCCTTCAAGAACTTATAGTCTAGTAGTTAGTGACTTGGGGCAAAAATATGAAGCCATTAGAGATCAATCCAAGACAGAATATAATAAAAGACCATACTGTAAACACATACCAACATGTATGTGTCAGAATAAAGTGAAAAGAGAGCAAAGAGAAATTGGGAAGGGGAGAAATCAGTGTTGCTAAAGAAGGCTCTGTGGAAGATCCGGCATTTTGTTTCACCAAGTGTACAAAGGCTGCCTGTGTACCTAAGAACTAAAACCATTGGGAGTATTGTGCATCTGTGCTCAGTCGTCTGTCCTTACTTCCTTATTGAGGACCAGGTTTCCTTAGAGATATCCCCTCTGGAGGCAGAGAGCCAGCAGTGGTCTGATGCAAGAATCAGAGATGGTGTCTGTGCACTGTAAGTACCCCAACTACAGAGCTTTCAATTTAAACTTAACATCTGTGAACATGAGGGAATACACACCAGTTAGTCAAATGGTAAAAATTTCTTTAAAGAGAGATTGGGGTGGGGGAAGGGAACTGAAAAACAGAAATTCATTCCTCTCCAGACCCTTTAGAAACATTTTAAAAGGATAGAAGAAGGTAACCAAACTCCTTCTCATGACAAGTAGTTAAAGTAAAACTGGCTCCTTCCAAACTAAATCAGGAAACAGTGGGGAGTGAATAAAAGACTATCGGTACCAGATGTACCATTATTACCCTCAAGAGTTCACTGGAGAATACTAGCATTTTGCTAGGGCCAATCTACTTTCTCCAATTTCTTGTGGAAGACAAAAATGAAATGTTCTTTTTTTTTTGAGGGGGAGACAGGCATCACTTTTCATTTTCAGTCAAAAATGGCCCCAGAAAATGCACTAGGTACATTAACTAGTGTATATACACCAACATCTACTAGAGAGGCACAAAAAGTCATGCCATGCTCTCCAAAGAAGATGGACTTTCATAATACAACCACAATCTCAGCAGTTTGCTTCAAAACCAAAAAATCTCAGTCAACTGCTCCCCCTTCCAAGAAAAAAAACAAAGACTCTTCCAGTCCCTGGCAGGTGCTTTTCCTCTCATAAAACAAACACAGAAATAAATATTTACTAAGTTTTGCCAACCCAACATATGTCACCTAAGTATTGGTTGATTTTTTTTTCTCCCCACCTGTGGCCATGTTCTCAGAACTGTGGTCAAACACAGTACAACTTCCAGCCAGGTTTTGAGGCTGGGGCTGGAGAGAAACCCTTGGGTGATAGACAACAATGGAAAAGTTGCTCAGGGAGAAAGGCCCAAGGTCTTAAGATAGGAAAGCCTGAATTCAAATGTGACGATGGAAATCTACTAGCTCTGTGATCCTGGCAAGAAACACAGGATGTGCTATATAAATGTTTGCTACCATCATCATCATTATCATCCTTACCAACAGTTTGGCAATATGGATAAGTGCCACATCTTTACTACAAAGTGTTTGCAGTTCCAAAAGAAGAATGGATTTTAAACAAAGCAAACACAACTGACTGGTCTTAAAAGAACCGCAGATACCCCAACACAAAAGAATGCCTGACTTCCTCCTGGGTCAGGCCACTACATTTAGCAGCAATAGAATATAAGTGTACGTGGGCACTGCTACCACTACTGACAACCTTGGCTAAATTCCCATTTAGATGTCTGTGGGAAAGATCCATGCCTGTTCTCCTCCAATGCCACTCTCAAGAACTGTTCTCTAATGGAATGTTCTCTGAGACCAGGAGTGATGTGTTTTGGTTTGGTTTTTGGTTTTTATTCATTGGCTTTGTTTTTTCGTTTTCGTTTTCGCCTTAGTTTTAGCCAATCTTATTTCCTTCTTTCTTCTTGGCCTAGTGAGGCAAGAAGCTCATAACTAGACAAAGTAGCAAAGTGCACTTCTGAAAAAACAAAATAAAATCCCTCCTACCAAAGTGGTGAGAATTGTTTTTGTAAGACCCTCGTTTGTTACACAGAAGAGGATGCAGATAGTTGCCCAGTGAAAAGCTCAGATTAAGCTCACAACATAATTTCCATTATGTTAATGTTGCTTTAAAATATATTGCACGGAGTGCTGCAACAATCAAATTATCAATTATAATGTCTACTCAGAGTAGAAAAGTGTTGCAAACAGAGGGCTGATTACTGCTTCAGTACTTCCAATCTGCATACTCATTGTTTAGTACAGGGAAAACAAATTATCTTGTGTTGGCCCCAGTTCAAATTTAATTAAATGAGTGCAAAGCAATTATAATAAAGTACAATAGTGTAGTAATGAAAGGAAAATAACTCATTAACCTATTAATCTTTATTTATGTTCCTCTCAAATAACTATGTAATTTCTTTATCACTGTATCCCATAAGAAAAAGTCGGGTCTCACTGCTCTTGGCCTGGTTTAACAGGTCTTATTTTACTAAGATGCTCTCCCTGTGACTATTTTTACCAACTTTCTTTAGCACTCAGTCTTCCCTTCCACCCCCCCAACGTACCCCCTCCTAGCATACTCCCCACCCACACATACATGTATGTGATCTAGATTTAGAGCATTTCTCCCACATTTCCCTGACACTTGTCAGTTGTACAAGGTAAATCTCTCTAGAAGCTTTAAGGACTGCTTACTCCAGCATATGGAATAGAACCATCTTCTAACATCTGCTGTGTAAGATAATGTGAGGAGGGAGGGAGGCAGAGAAAAAGGGGGAGAGAGAGACAGGGAAAGAGAGACAGAGACAGAGACAGAGAGACAGAGAGAGACAGAGACAAAGAGAAAGGGAAAGAGAGGAGAGAGAGAGACAAAGAGAGAGAGAGAGAGAAAAGAGTAAAGAGAGAGAGAAAGAAGAGAGAGAAATGGAGAGAAAAAGAAAGAGACAGACAGACAGATGGACAGACATCAGACACAAAGATAGAGTGAGGTAGCCAGAGAGACAGAGATAGCAGGGGGGGGGGAACAGAGAGAGAGGGAGACAGAGAGAGGGGAGAGAAAGAAAAATATAAACAAAGTCAGTCAGATGTATAGTTATATACATATATAGAGAGAAACAGAAATGGAGAGGGAAACAGAGGGAGACAGAGAAGAGAAAGAAAGACAAAGATATATAGCTATACACACACACACACACATATATATGTATATATATGTATATATATATATATATATAGAGAGAGAGAGAGAGAGAGAGAGAGAGA
>NC_058131.1:296159175-296170452 GCF_016433145.1 Gracilinanus agilis | reverse complement strand
TAGCTATACACACACACACACACATATATATGTATATATATATATATATATATATATATATAGAGAGAGAGAGAGAGAGAGAGAGAGAGAGACAAAGGAGATAACAGAAAAATATAAACAAAGTCAGAGTCATATATATTACTAGAGAGAGAGAAAGAGAGACAGGGACACAAAAAGAGACAAGGAGAGATCTTTTTCTTAAAGAAAACTTCCTGACTTTTCTTTCTGGTATAGCTTCAAAGAGATATTAAAGAGAAACAGAGACAAGAAGAAAATTTTTTTTTCAAGAAAACTTCATGCCTCTTCTCTCTGACTATTGTAGCTTTAAATAGCTCTAGAGAAAAAAGCTCCAGACTTCGCTTCAAATCTGGTTTTTTAATGTTTCCCTAAGCATTCTGCCTCTTTGGGAGAAGCTATCACCTATCCTCTACACTATTGCCACAAGCAGGGAGTCAGGGCAGTTGAGCTGTGAGGGCAGGAAGGCAGCATCTTCTGCTAATAGCCCAAAGAGGACATGGACCAATCCTCCTGCTCTGAGGACCAGAGAACACTCAGGGAAGCTGATACTTTCCAGGCTTGTTGTGAGGAAGGCATTTTGTAAACTGTAAAGTCGCCTCACCTTGATCCTTCACCACATGCATCTCTAGACACTGCTCTTATCACAGCTAGCCAGGAAAAGTTTATGTTTCTAGACTTTAAAAAAAAGACCAAAAAAGGAAGAGAGGAAAAACAGTTGCCTGTGGTTGCCAGCAGAGTATTTCATCACTTACATCCTAGGGTGAAGAAACCATTTGAACAGGAGTTGAAATCATGCCCTTCCCCAGACTCAATTAAATGCTCCATGCTTCAGCCTAGGATTTTTATTGTGTTTGTTTTGATTTTGGTAGGGATTAAGTGGTATAATAGGAAGAACAGAAACTTTAGAGTCATGTAAGCCAGGATTCAAATCCCAACTCAGACATTAAATACCTGCATCATCTTGGGGAAGTCAGGTAAATGCCTTCCTTGGGTCACAGCTTCCTTACATATAAAATAAGAGGGTCAGACTAGAAGTTTTCTGTGATATCTCTGGTAGATACTCCAACTGGACAATGGCTTGGTCCTATAACTGACTAAGACTAAGAGCTATCATATTGGACCACAACTAGAAACTTGTACAGACCTTCCAGTGGTTTTCTGTGATATCTCTGGTAGATACTCCAACTGGACAATGGCTTGGTCCTATAACTGACTAATACTAAGAGTTATCATATTGGACCACAACTAGAAACTTGTACAGACCTTCCAGTGGTTCTGTAGCTGCTTCCTTGCCACAGAAGTCCGCCTTTTTAATGCTAGGACACTGCCAATGATGCTATTTACATCTGAATCATAGAATACTGACTTCAGAAGAATCTGATCCATTTTTAGAGAAGGGAAGAGGTATAGCAAGTATGAGGAGGAAGTGGTACCCCAAACATGACTTAGCCAAATGGTGTAGATCTTATTTCGAAAGTAGTGTTGATTCACAGTTATTGATTCATGTAGTTTTCTTTTGCTGACATGCCTTTCATACATTCAATTAATCAATAAATAAGCATTGATTAAGCACCTACTATGTACTAGGTGCTGTGTTGGGGTGGAGAGGGGCAGGAAGTTACAAATGTAAAGAATGAAAGAGCGCCTGCCCTCTGGGAGTTTATATTCTAATGGAAGTGTCAACCATGCTCATCTCTATCTTCTGGGGTAGCTTTTCTTCTAAGGAAAGTGGAAACAGATAGACAAGCTTTATGAGGCAGGGGAACACAGCAAATGATTGATGAAACAGAAACTGAACACAATCTCAACAAATATTAGCATCTAAATCTTTTAGTTTTCACAAAATATGGATCTATTTTTTTGTTTGTCTTTTAGACCCTGAATGGATTAATATAATTGTAAAACCAAGCCCTCTATCTATTAGAGACCCAATTGAACTTAGACATGACAGGTTTTCCTTATCTCTCATTTAAAAGTCCCAGTGAAATGGTTTAAGAAAGGGAGATCCAATGTTTTTCCCTATTCATTTTTAGCAGTCAATGGAACATTATATTTCACCAGAGCCTCAGAAACAAAATCGTTTCTTAGAGGAAGGGCAGAATTGGTTACTCTGGGATCTGGGAAATACACAAATCTCTGTTCTCTCCCCAGAGCCATTCTTCTGGTCCTCCCACATATGTACATGGAGGGCTCTGTTCCATTAGAAGGCTAAATTTTTGGCTCTCTTCTCTGCTGTCATATGCTAACAAGAATTAACTCTTTAGGCAAAAATGAAGCCATGTGCATATATTATATTCACCAATTACTCGTTGCTCAAATAAGGATAGGGAACAGATCTGTGATTTTATTGGCATAGTGAACTCCCTGATAAGGAAAGTCTCTCTTATCAGTGAAGGCCAATCAAATCAGAGATATAACAAAATATTGATGTATATGTATATGAGCAGTGAGAATGACACAATGGATAGAGTGCCAGGCCTGGAGTCAGGAAGATTCATCTTCCTGAGTTCAAATCTTGTCTCTGACATTTACCAGTTTTATGACCCTGGGCAAGTTACTTAACTCTGTTAACCTCAGTTTCTTCACCTGTAAAACGAGTTGGAGAAGGAAATGACAAACCACTCAAGTATCTTTACATGGAAATCCCAACTATGGTCACAAAGAGTTGAACATGACTGAAGAACAACATATATCTTTCTTTCTTTCTCTGCCAAATTACTAATAACCCCCCCAAACACCTGTCTATATTTGTTTGCTTATACTTCTCCATATCTCCTTCAATGATCTCAACTCTTACCACATTATTTAACTGAAAATGTCCTCTCTAAACTTGAACAGAGCCTCTAAAATGTAAAGGAAGTGGAACTACAAAATAATTCATTCTGTTTCAGTGACTTGAAGACTGTTACTAAATCTGTTGGGTTTTACTCAATGCACCCCAGAAAGCATCCAAATGAAATCTTTCACACATAGTCCAGCCTATGTACTCCTTGCACCAAATGTTAGTGCTCTGTCTCCCTGGTTGTGACAAGCCAAGAAATAAATGGAAAACAGATCCACTCATTCATTCATTCACTCAACACACATATGAAGTTCTAGCCATACACAGAGTACTATGTTCTATTCTGGGGAAATTAAAAAGTTTAGGTGAGACCTAGACTTTGCCTTTATTTTATGAATTTGATACAAAAGAAATGTGGTATAATGGTAAGAGTAATAGGCTTGGAGTTAAGGAAGCAGTGTTGGTGTTCTAGCGTGGTGGAGGAATTGGAGAGGAAGAAAGTATAGGTGAGAATGCTTGGATTTAATAATAATTATGATTACCTGTGTAAATCATTTCATTTCCCTAAGCCTCAAATTCCTCTTCAATAGAACTGGGGCAGAGCAGCATCTAATTCATGAGATTATTAGAGAAAGAATGCATTTTATATACTTAAGTGAACTATAGGAATGTGGATTACTAATCGTGCAAAATTGCTCATAATAAATGCAAAAGAGGTACATGGGAGTTCCATGGGGAACCAGTGGCCTACCTTTCTAGGGGGGAAAGGCAATCACCAACTACAGAGATCAAGGAAGATTTCATAAAGGAGACAATTATGAGTTGGGGTGGGGGTGAGAAGATATCATTCCAGATATACAGAATAATAGGTAGAAAGGAACAAATGCAGGAAACAGTAAAGTGTGTTTAGAGGGTAAGAGTAGTATGGTTTAGAAAGAATATAAACCACATAAAACACAAAGAAGAGAAAGCATGAGGTAAATTTGGAAAAACAGAAGTGAAAGATTGTGAAAGATATTGAATGCCAAGCTAAGGAAAAATGCCAAAAATCAAAGCCAGTGCTTTGCCTCAAGGAACCAACATTTAGAGGGTGCTGATAGCACTTATACCCCAACAGGTAGAAATGACTGACTTTAGCATGTAAGTTATAGAGTAATTAACTAAAAGAATAAATTATCAGAGTAGCATGCATCTTCAGCTCCTTCTCTATCCTTGCCAGCAACCAAACCCTAGGTGAGCTTATCCCCTACCTGATCCTGCTCTTTCCTCTGATGACAGTCTCCCCCAAAAAATGGTATCTCAGTTTCCCAGGTCTTTACTTTCCCATAGTCTATTCTCTCTCTCTCTCTCTCTCTCTCTCTCTCTCTCTCTCTCTCTCTCTCTCCCTCTCCCTCTCCTTCCCTACACCTCCAAAGACATTGTTTTGTAGGCTTCTTTCTCCTGGGAATGTTTTGTAATTTTTGCATAGACATCAGAACTGCTAATAATAACTGTCCTAAGAAACGTGAACTTTTTTCAGCATTCAAAATAAAAGCCATTGGAGAGTTTTGAGTGAGTTTTTTGGTGGATGTTTTTGCCAGAGCATGATAAACATAATTATGTCTGTGCATTGGAGGAACTGGAGAATAGGAGTAATAGAGGAAGGAGAGGAAAGATGTACAAAATATTTTTGAGTCCTGGCAACTGACTGGGTATAAAGAACCTTGGCGCCTTAGCACTAGATCTCCAGGTTGCTCATTTTGGAAAGGAGATGAGGGAAATTGTATCCATAAAAGAAGTAAAAGATATGAGGCGGGTAAGGAGAGACACAAGAAGGGCCTAGAAGCTACTGGTAAAGGTAGCCCCCAGGGATTGGAGGCAGATGGACAGTATGGAGTGAGGGCATCAAAGGGCTGAGCCATGTAAGAAGTCAGAACAGATAGGCACACCAGAATCAAGGCAAGCTGAAAGAGTGAGTGTTAGTGCAGACAAGATTGGAAGTCAGGCACACAGGCGAGAAGCTAGTTAGGGAACACAAATACCAGAAGGCAGAGTAGAGTAGAAGTCCAAAGTCCAGGCAAACAGTCATCAGGCACCAGGATACCTGCTAGACCTGAAGAAGTGAGGTAAAGCAAACAGAAAAACAGATGCCAAGTTCTAATAATAAGGAAAGACCTTGATAAGAGAGGCAGCTTTTCTCTCTCACATACTGGAACAATCAGAGCTAAGTAGGAAACCATATGGGGGAGGGCCAGCATGATATAGGGAGCAGGGCACTATGACTTTTGGTTGGGAAGACCAGGGTTCAAATCCCATCTTGAACACTTATTAACTGTGTGAACCTGGGCAAGTCACCTACATCCTTGTCCCTCAGTTTTCTGGTCCATAAAATGAAGCTAGATTCAGTGAACTCTAAGGTCCTTTTAATTTTTTAATCTATGATCCTATAGTCACAGACTTTTAAAATTAATTAATTTAAATTAATGGATTAAAATTAATTAATTTAAATTAATGGATTAAAGTCTCATCTCTGTCACTACTATAGACAAGTCACTCCATCTCTTTAAAACTGAGTTTTCTTGCTGAAAAAAAAATTAAGGGATCAGAATAGATGTTCCCTAAAGTTCTTTGTGGACAGGTAGGTGGCACAGTGGATAGGGTACCAGACCTGAAGTCAAGAAGAGTTCAAATCTGGCTTCAAACACTCAGTGGCTGTGTGACCCTGGGCAAGTCACCGAACCCTTCTTGTCTCATTTTACTCCTTTGTAAAATGAGATGGAGAAGGAAATGGGAAACTATCCTAATATTCTTGCCAAGAAAACCTCAAATGAGGGAACATCAGAAAAATGACTGAACAAGAGGGCCTTTCTAATGCTAAAGCTATGGTCCTATGTGGAAATTTGAGTATGATGACTACTATGCTAGGTGAATTCCTTCATCACACAGGCTTATTCTGCTACTATATTGTTGGAAGATGGGTGGCACAATGGTTCCCATGTTTGATATGAAGTCAGGAAGACCTAGATTTAAATCTTGCCTTAGACATTTATAAGTTGTGTCACCCCAGAAAGCCACTCAACTTTTACCTGTCTCAATTTCCTTAGCTGTAAAATGGGCATAAGAACAGCACTTATCTTTATAGATTTATTGTTGAGATCAAATGAGATATATAAGGAATTACTTTGCAAACCTTAAAGCTGTAAAAGTGAAATTTGGGAGATGCCAAAGCACAACATAGATACTAGGTATTATTATTAATATTTTGTTATTATGGTCTCTTGTTGTTTAGTCTTTCACTTGAAACATTCCCCCAGTCTGTGCTAGGGATGCCTTGTGGTCTGATAGAAAAAGCACTGGACCAGTCATCATGAAATCTCTATTTGAGTCTTGGCTCTGATGCTGATAGCATTGTCACTTCGAGCAAATCATTGGAGTGTTTTGAACTCCCATTTCTTTTTAAAGAGAGGCTTTTCAAGATATTCACATTACTTACCTAATAGATTTGTGGGGCAGGAAGGACAGCATAAAATTCTATGTAATTGTAAGTTATTATTATGATTATTACCATTGTTATTATTATTTATAGAATAGATTCTCTTTTTCTAGAGCTGCTTTTAGTATCCGTCACCGCAGCCAGAACACAACACAGAGGGAGAACTGCAAAGAATGCATCTTTCTGCCTTTGGCTTGGCAACTCAATTGTGTGGCTGCTCTTGTCCCACACTAATGGAATGGAGCAGTGTTCTAATTAAAAAAGAAAACACATCTTTTCACCAGCAGAGAGCCAAGGTATTGTGCTTCTGTTGTCCTGAAGAAAGCATGCTTTAATAAAAAATCCTTTTATAATCCCTCCTTCTGTTCGTAGCTTCCCAAGGCTTTTCCTGGCAATAAAAGGATTGTAAAGTTGACAAACAGAGGCAGGGACAAAGAAGTATGGGGAGATAATGCCCTAGTGAATAGGGAGGTATATGAAGGTGTATTGATCCCACGGCACATGGAATATGATTGTTCAAAGCCAAAGCCGCCATATAGGTTAATATTTCTATTGTAGAGCATAAGATTCTCTAGGGTGGGGACTTTTTCTTCCACATCACATTTATAATGGCACTGGGCACGGAGGAGGCACTTAAATGTTAACTAAGGTGAAAGAAGACACTGGACATTACAATACAACATTTTATGTGAGTTACATGTCCTTGAATGAGCTCTTCTCTGCTCTCCATCTATCCATATCTTACTTATTTTTCAAGACCCAAATCAGGTCCTACATCCTTCATGCAGCCCTTCCTGGTAATTCCAAACCAAGAATTTACCTTATCATTCATATTTACACTGTTTGTTCTCTCTTGCCTAGAATGTTCTTTTTCCTGCCCTTTGCCTTTTGAAATCACCAGCTCTCTTCAAGGCTCAACTCAAGTACTATCTTCTTCAAGAAGCATTCTCTGGATCTTATACTTATTAACATATCCTCAAAAAACTTAACATTATTTTTTATTATATATAATACATATACATACATTTATAGAATGCAAAATACTATTATTGCATGTAATGTGTATATACACATACACATATAATACAAAATATACTTCCTTGAGATATATAAGCCCAAGAATGGAGTCTCTCGTTGCACAATTACGAACATTTCTGTTCACAAACTAAATTTAATTTGCATAATTCTGAATTGGTTCACAAAATGTATTTCACCAATTTACAACTCTACCAACAATGCTTTTATGAAATTAAATATATAATCTATGAAGTTTATATACATAAATAAATTCTATATATGTGTGTGTATATAGAAGTTGATTAATTTTTGTATATCTTATTTTGAAAAGAAGGATAAAGGGGGAATAACAATTCCAGACCTCAAACTACATTTGAAAGGACCAGACATCAAAACCATTTGGTATTGGTAAAAAAAAAGTAGGGGGGTCAAGATAGATGAATAGGATAAAGAAACAATGACGGGGGCAGCTGGGTAGCTCAGTGGAGTGAGAGTCAGGCCTAGAGACTAGAGGTCCTAGGTTCAAACCCGGCCTCAGCCACTTCCCAGCTGTGTGACCCTGGGCAAGTCACTTGACCCCCATTGCCCACCCTTACCACTCTTCCACCTATGAGACAATACACCGAAGTACAAGGTTTAAAAAAAAAAAAAGAAAGAAACAATGACACGGAAGCTGGGTGGCTCAGTGAATTGAGAACCAGGCCTAGAGACAGGACATCCTGGGTTCAAATATGGCCTCAAACACTTCCTAGCTCTGTGATCCTGAGTGAGTCACTTAACCCTCCTTGCCTAGACCTTGCTACTCTTCTTTATTGAGACTAAGACAGAAAGTAAAGTTTTCAAAAAACAATGGTACTTAATAACTTAGTTTGAAAAAGTGCAAAATATAAATAACCCAGGTAAAAAAACTTTATTTCATAAACTTCTGAGAAAACTGAAAAATAATTTGGCAGAAATTAGGCTTAGCCATTCCCCAGTCAACAAATGGTCAAGGGACCTAAATATGCAGCTTTCACATATTGAAATCAAAACTATCAAAAAGTGCATGAAAAATAAATCCCTCCTGATTAGAGAAAAATGCAAGTAAAAACAACTCTGAGGTACCACCTCACACCTAAAAGATTGGCCAATATGACAGTAAAGGAAAAAAATAAATGTTGGAGGGTTTGTAGCAAAATTGGGACACTAATGCATTGCTGGTGGAGCTGTGAACTGATCCAACCATTCTGGAGTGCAATTTGGAACTCTGTCCAAATGACTTTAAAAGACTATTTGCCCTTTGAACCAGCCATACCACTGCTGGGTTTGTACCCCAAAAAGATAATAAGGAAAAATACATGTATAAAATATTTATAACCACACTATTCATGGTGGGAAAAAATTGGAAAATGGGGGGGTATCCATTGATTGGGGAATGGCTGAATAAATTATGATATCTGATGGTGATGGAATACTATTGTGCTGAAAAGAATGACGAACTGGAGGAATTCCATGTGAACTAGAAAGACCTACAGGAATTGATGCAGAGTGAAAGGAGCAGAACCAGGAGAACATTGTACACAGATACTGATACATTATGGCACAATTGTATATAATACTTTTCTACTAGCAGCAATGCAAGGACTTAGGACAACCCAGAGGAACTTATGAGAAAGAACACTATTAACTCTATCCACATTCAGAGAAAGAACTGTGGGAGCAGAAATGCAGAAGAAAAACATATGATTGATCATGTGGTTTGATGAGGAGATGATTGTGCTTTTGATTTTAAAAGATCACTCTACTACAAATATGAGTAACATGGAAATATATTTTGAACAATGAATAGGGGAAGAAGAGAGTGGGGGTAGGGGGATCATGAATCATGTAAACATGGAAAAATATTATAAATTTTAAAATTTTAAGAAATTTTAAAATTTTTAAAAAGAAATTAGGCTTAGATCAGCACCATATACCATATTCCATTTTAAAGTCTAAATAGATATACAAACAATATTAAAGATCATACTACCAAAAAAAAACAGAAGAGAAGCATATCATATGTCTTTCACAGCTATGGGTAGGAAATGTATTCTTAATAAAAAAAAACAGATGAAAGCAATTGTAAAAGTCAAAGAGACAACTTTAATTACATTAAACAGAAAAAATTTTTCTTTGTAGACAAAATTAATACATCTAGAATAAGAAGAGAAGTCATATGGGAAAAATTTTGTATCATTTTTCTGAGAAGGGTATTATATACAAGATATGTAACTATAATATATGTGTATATGTGTATGTGTGTATAATTAATAGTCATTCTCCAATAGATAGGTGGATAAGGGAACAGGTAATTCTCCAAAGAATTTTAAACTATTTACAACTACATAAAAGAAGCTCCCAAATCACAAATAATAAGAAATGCACATCAAAACAGTCTGAAAATTGGCAAAAATGACCCCCAAATGGCAATATCAATATTGGAGAAGTTGCACAATAATAAATACACTATCACATTTTTGGTGGAGCTGCAAAATGCTGAGATATAACCATTTTTGAATCCAATTTGAAGTTAAGCAAATATTTTTTTTTTAGTTTCTGAACTAAAATGTTCATATCCTTTGAACTAGATATCTCATTATTGGGTTTATACCCTAGAAGCCATTGATAAAAAGAAAGTGTTCATGTATACTAAATAATTATAGCAACACTTTTAAAATAACTTTTTTAATAATTTAAGAATAGGAAACAAATAGATGCCTGTTAAATGAAGAATATATAGTTCAAATAGTGGTACATGAACATATTGAAATATTACGGTGCTATCAGAAATAATGTATGTGATGAATACAGAGAAGTATCTGCATGAACTGATGCAGAGTGAAATAAATAGAGCCAAGAAAACAACACAAACAATAATGATCACAATGCAAATGGAAAGAATAGCTTTACACACAACACACTCACACAAATGAATGTAACAAAATTATAAAGATCGAACAATCCACCCCTTTGTGGAGGTGGGAGATTTACAGATATTATACATGTACCAACTTTTTCAATGTATTGATCAGTTGTGTTGATCCCCCCTTTTCCTTTCCTTTTTTTGGTCTTAAAAATATAATTTTTGTATGGAAGGTCTCTTGGGGAGGAGAGGGACCATGGAGATAACTATAATAAAAAATAGAAAACATCAATAAAAATTTATTTATTTATTTATTTATTTTTTAACATTTATTAATAATCATTTTTAACATGGTTACATGTTTCATGCTCCTACTTTCCCCTTCACCCCCCGCACTCCCCCCACCCATGGCTGACGCACATTTCCACTGGTTTTGTCATGTGTCCTTGATCAAGACCAATTTCCAAATTGTTGGTGGTTGCATTGGTGTGGTAGTTTCGAGTCCACACCCTCAATCATGTCCGCCCCGACCCATGCGTTCAAGCAGTTGCTTTTCTTATATGTTTCCTCTCCTGCAGTCCTTCCTCTGAATATGGGTAACATTCTTTACCATAAATCCCTCAGAATTGTCCTGGGTCATTGCATTGCTGCTGGTACAGAAGCCCATTACATTGAATTTTACCACAGTATATCAGTCTCTGTGTACAGTGTTCTTTTGGCTCTGCTCCTTTCGCTCTGCATCAGTTCCCGGAGGTCTCTCCAGTTCGCCTGGAACTCCTCCAGTTTATTATTCCTTTTAGCACAATAGTATTCCATCACCCGCATATACCACAGTTTGTTCAGCCATTCCCCAATTGAAGGACATCCCCTCCTTTTCCAGTTTTTTGCCACCACAAAAAGCGCAGCTATAAATATTTTTGTACATGTCTCTTTATCTATGATCTCTTTGGGGTACAAACCCAACAATGGTATGGCTGGATCAAAGGGCAGGCATTCTTTTATAGCCCTTTGAGCATGGTTCCAAATTGCCAGCCAGAATGGCTGGATCAGTTCACAGCTCCACCAGCAATGCATTAATGTCCCAATTTTGCCACATCCCCTCCA
>NC_058131.1:295996275-296158775 GCF_016433145.1 Gracilinanus agilis | reverse complement strand
TTTTTTTCATTATTTCCCTTGATATTCTTGATCTTTTGTTATTCCAAATGAAATTTGTTATAGTTTTTTCTAATTCAGTAAAGAAGTTTTTTGGTAGCTTGATAGGTATGGCGCTAAATATGTAAATTAATTTGGGTAGAATTGTCATTTTTATTATGTTAGCTCGACCTACCCATGAGCAATCAATGGCTTTCCAATTATTTAGATCCAGTTTTATTTGTTTGGAAAGTGTTTTGTAGTTATTTTCATATAATTGCTGTGTTTGTTTTGGTAGATAGATTCCTAAGTATTTTATATTGTCTAGGGTGATTTTAAATGGTGTTTCTCTTTCTACTTCTTGCTGCTCTAGTGTGTTGGAAATGTATAGAAATGCTGATGATTTATGTGCATTTATTAAAAAACCCATCCTGCTTAGAAAGTCTTTTGTGAACTGATGCAAAGTGAGCAGAACTAGAAGATCACTGTATACAGTAAAAGAAATATTGTATGACTATCAACTGGGACGGACTTGCCTACCATTAGCAAAGCAAGGTTTTAAATAATCTCAAGGAACTCATGATCAAACATGCTATTCACAACCAAAGAAGCAATTATTGGAGTCTGATTACAAATCAAAGCATGCCATCTTTCTTTTTTTTTTAATTTTTATTTAGAGTATTTTCCATAGTTACATGATTCATGATCCTCCCCTGCTGCCACTCTCTCTCCTTCTCCCTCCCAAAGCCAACATGCAGTTCCACTGGATTATATACATGTATCATTGTTCAAAACCTATTTCCATGTTATTCATATTTGCAGTAGAGTAATCTTTTAACATCAAAATCCTAATCACATCCCTATTGCACTACATGATTGATCATATATTTTTCTAAAGTATTTCTGGTTCCACAGTTCTTTTGTTTAATAATTTTTATTTTTTAGAAAAGTTAACATGATTACATGATTCATGTTCTTACTTTCCCCTTCACCCCCCACCTCCTCCCCCACTCCCATAGCTGATGCGCATTTCCCCTGATTTTAACATGTGTCATCAATCAAGACTTATTTCCAAATTGTTGATAGTTGCATTGGTGTGGTAGTTTTGGGGTCTACATCCTCAATCATTTCCGCCTCAACCCATGTGTTCAAGCAGTTGCTTTTCTTCTGTGTTTCCTCTCCTGTAGTTCTTCCTCTGAATGTGGGTAGGGTTCTTTTCCATAAGTCCCTCAGAATTGTTATGGATCATTGTATTGCTTCTAGTACAGAAGTCCATTACATTCTATTTTACCACGGTGTATTGGTCTCGGTGTACAATGTTCTTTTGGCTCAGCTCCTTTCACTCTGAATCAATTCCTGGAGGTCTTTCCAGTTCACATGGAATTCCTCCAGTTTATTATTCCTTTTAGTGCAAAAATATTCCATCACCAGCATATACCACAGTTTGTTCAGCCATTCCCCAATTGAAGGGCATATCCTCGTTTTCCAGTTTTTTGCCACCACAAAAATCGTGGCTATAAATATTTTTGTACAAGTCTGTTTATCTATTATCTCTTTGGGGTACAGACCCAACAATGGTATGGCTGGATCAAAGGGCAGGCAATCTTTTATAGCCCTTTGAGCATAGCTCCAAATTGCCAGCCAGAATGGTTGGATCAGTTCACAACTCCACCAGCAATGCATTAATGTCCCAATTTGGCCACATCCCCTCTCCCCTTCTATCATTTTAGCCAATCTGCTAGGTGTGAGGTGATACCTCAGAGTTGTTTTGATTTGCATTTCTCTAATTATTAGAGATGTAGAACACTTTCTCATGTGCTTATTGATAGTTTTGATTTCTTTATCTGAAAATTGCCTATTCATGTCCCTTGCCCATTTATCAATTGGAGAATGGCTTTATTTTTTATACAATTGATTTATCATTAGACCCCTCTCAGAATTTTTTGTTACAAAGATATTTCCCCAATTTGTTCTGATTTTGGTTGCATTGTTTTTGTTTGTACAAAAGCTTTTTAATTTAGTATAATGAATCATCCCATTCACATCCAGAGTTATAATTATCAGTTGTGTATTCCCCAACATTTCGGTATCCTCTCTTAGTTCTACTCTTTCTTCTTAGGCTATTTCCTTTTAAACCAGTGATTTGTTTTAAACCAGTAACCCTTGTACCCTCCCTTGATTTACTTCCCTTTCCACCCCCTCCCTTATTATTCCCCTCTTTTTATTTTTAAGGCCTAATGAATTCCCTCTCCCTTCTCCTCTCTTCCCTTTTTTGACCTCCCCACTCCTCTGCTCCCCTTGGTTTATTCCTTCTGACTTTCTCAGTAGGGTTAGATAGAGTTCTATATCTCAATGGATATAGCTACTCTTCCCTCTCAGGGTTAATTCCACTGAGAGTAAGGTTTCAATATTACCTCTTAATGCTCTCTTCCTCTCCTTTTTATAATAGTATTCATCCCCTCCCCTTCCCATGCCCTCTTTGTGTGTAAGAGAATATCTTTTGTTTTTTTTTCATTCAAGTTTCTCTTGGTGTTTTCTATTATTCACCCCCCTCTTTCCCACCCACCCCCTTATCATCTTAGACCATTTAGTACTCCAAACTCTCCCTGTGAATAATTCTTCTAATTACTATAATAGTGGATACTATAATAGTAAATAGAGTTCACTACAGAGAATTACACAAAACATTTCTCCATATAGGAATACAAATAATTAGATCTTATTGAAGCCCTTAAAGAGGCAAATTTAAAAATGAGTTTTCTTTCTTTCCCCTCTGTTTCTTATTTACCTTTCCATGTTTCTCTTGGTTTTTGTAGTTGGATATCAAACTTTCCATTTAGTCCTGGTCTTTTCTATGAAAATACTTGGAAATCTTCTATCTTGTTGAATGCCCAAACTTTCCCTTGGAGGTATATAGTCAGTTTTGATGGGTAGATGATCCTTGGTTGTTGACCTAGTTCTCTTGCCTTTCTGATTATTATATTCCAAGCCTTGCGATCTTGTAGTGTGGAGGCTGCCAGATCCTGTGTGATCCTGATTAGTGCTCCTTGATATCTGAATTGTCCCTTTCTGGCTTCTTGTAAAATTTTCTCTTTTACTTGGAAGCTCTTGAATTTGGCTATTATATTCCTGGGGGTTGTCTTTTCAGGGTTTACTGTAGAGGGCAATCTATGGATCCTTTCAATGTCTATATTGCCCTCTGTAGGGCAATTTTGCTGAATAATTTCCTTTAGCATGGAGTCCAAATTTCTATTAATTTCTGCTTTTTCAGGAAGACCAGTGATTCTCAAATTATCTCTTCTAGACCTGTTTTCTTGATCTGCCAATTTCTCAGTGAGATATTTCATGTTTCCTTCTATTTTATCAGTCTTTTGACTTTCCTTTATTTGTTCTTGTTGTCTTGAGAGATCGTTGGCTTCTACTTGCCCAATTCTTGTCTTTAGAGACTGGTTTTCTGCTATATTCTTTTGATTTTCCTTTTCAATTTGGTCAATCCTGTTTTCCAGCTGTTTGATTTTGGTCTCCAATTTGCTTATCAATTCTTTTGATTTGGGGGCAACTTTTTCTAATTGCCCAATTCTAACCTTCAGAGACTGGTTTCAGCTATAATCTTTTGGTTTTCCTTTTGAATCTAGTCTGTTTGGTTCTTCAAGGCTTCCAGCTGGTCATTTCTGGTCTTCAATTTGCTTATCAATTCATTTGATTTCTGAGCCTCACTTTCTAATTGCGAAATCCTGCCTTTTAAAGTGTTATTTTCTTGCCAGATCTCTTCCATCTTTCTCATAATCTCAGATTTGAACTCTCCAATAGCTTGTGACCAGTTTTCATTTTTGGGGGAAGGTTTGGATAGATTACTTTTTGTTCTCCTCTGCCATTTGCTCTGTTGTCTGGATTTTTTTCTGTGTAAAAGTTGTCAAGTGTTAAAGATATCTTCTTGATCTTTCTCTTCTGGGGTTCTTGTCTCTGGCTTGCCATTGTGAGCTGCATGCCCTCTCAGCTTTATCCTCATGCCCAGGCTCTGTCTGGGCTCTTTAGGCTCCTAAAGTCTTAGGTCTAGTTGTTCTCAGGGTCAAGCCTCCTGGTGGTCCCCTTGCTTGTTCCTCTGCCCGAAGCTCCTTTAAAAGTCTCAGGGTGCTGCTTCCACAGTCATACACCCCTTTGCACTGGGTCTCCACCCACAGTCCACACTTGCACTCAGAATCCATGTCTGCAGCTGTGACCATGCCTGCGCTCAGGGTCTGTGTTCAAAGTCTGCGCATTCTTTAGCCTCTTGGGGTCTTAAGTCTTGCTGCTCTCTGGAACAGGCCCTGGTGACCCCAGGTAGCTGCCAAGGATTTGATGGGTGCCCCAAATTTGCTCTAACTCTTGTGCACTGGCTTTGGCCCTGTAGGTGGTGGGGGGTGGGTAGGGGGTTGCTCAACTCGCGTTTTAGTAGAGCTATTTCACCTGGTTATGGCATGGAAATGCCCCTATCGCAACTATCTTCAATGCTGTGTCCTGTTGTGGGGTCCCTTTGTTCATCTGGATTTGTTTTTATGTACCCTTGAGGAGTCCTATATGTTTTGGTTAGGAGAGGTTAACTAGCTGCTTTTTACTTTGCCACCATCTTAACCCCACAGTTCTTTCTCTGGATGTGGATAGCATTATTTCTCCCAAGTTCTTCTGGATTGTCCTGGGTCATTGAATCGCTGCTAGTTAAGTCTAGTACTTTGGATTGTGCCATAATGCATCAGTCTCTATGTATAATGTTCTTCTGGTTCTGCTCCTTTCACATTGTATCAATTCCTGGAGGTTGTTTCAGTTCACATGGAATTCCTCCACTTCTTTATTCCTTTTGCCACAATAATACTCCATCACCAACATATACCACAATTTATTCAGTCATTTCACAATCAATGGATACTCTCTTTTTTCCATTTTTTTTGCTACCACAAAAAGTGCAGCTATAAGTATTTTTGTACAAGTCTTTTTCTTTATTATCTCTTTGGGGTACAAGTTCAGCAGTGGTATGCATGCCATCTTTCACTGTATTTCCTTCATGTGTTTTTATTGTATGTGTGATATAGGTCTTCTGTTATGGCATAAGGAATATGGAAATATGTATTGCATGAAATCTCTGGTATAATCTACATCAGACTATTTACTAACTCAAAGTGAGTGGTAGAAGGGAGGAAAGAAGAAAATCTGAATCAACATATCAAAAACAATTGTTAAAATTGTTTCTCCATGTAATAGAAAATAATTTTAAGTTATTTTTTTTTACAAGCAGGTTGACTTTGGAATCAGAGAAACTGGGATTCATATTTACTTCTAATGTTTGCAACCTGTATGACCTTGGACAAATATAACCTCCCTGGGCTGAAGTTTTCTTATATATAAAATGAAGTTTGAGCTAGATGGACTCAGGTTCCTCCCAGATCTACTATCCTATCAGATTATTTCTTTAAAACTTCTGCATCATTCCCTCTATCCTCTCTCTTAGCAGAGGACCTTTCCTTTTACTCAAGTGAGAAAACAAAAGCTATAGCCCACAAGTTCTTCTTTCTCTGTCTTCTATATGTCAAAACTCCATTAAATATATTCCATTCTCTCCTCATTTACTCCAGTCACTAAAGAAGAGGTTTTTTTTTTCTTATCAAGACCAGTCACTATACTTTTGCCCTGAATGTTATCTCTGCCATATCCTCTAGGGGCCCATCCCCTTCATTCATCTCTTTTTTTCTCTCTCATTTGTTCATTTCTTCATTGCTGCCTACCTATATAGAGATGTGGAGTGTTTGTACCTCTGGTGTGAGGGTTTGTTAAGCTCTTTTCAGAGCTGCTAATCCACCTTTAGTCCCTACCTGCCACCCAACTCTCACCTGTAGCTCCAAGATGCTATTAGAATGAGCAGTAGCCACATCCTGATAAAACCACCTTGGCTGGTGGACTAAACCAGGTTGAAGGAACCAACAGGTCTCAATCCTGTGGGAGAGATAATGGGCTGTCTCCCCCAGGCATGTGAAGACTTCTCCTGGTAGAAAAGGAGAATGAGGACAATTTTTTCCAATGGCCATAAAGGTAAAAGGACACTCTGGAGTACTTACAGCTTGGTCAGACATCAGAGATGCCATCCATTGCATCCTGAGTCATCTCAAGTCATCCTGGCTTTTGTTTTGCCACTGGACTTTGATGACTCTGGAAGATGAAGTAAAGCTGATGCCTTTTTGCATCTATGCCTCACTTAAATTCAATTTATGATCAAGCCAAAAGGCATCACCCACTTAGAGACATTTCATACCAAATGTTCATACATGCTATTTGTGCCTGGTTTGAGGAAGAGCCTTCTGACCTCATGTTGGTCTGATTAGCCACAGTTGGACACACTGTTCATTGACCCAAACATAGTGATGTCATTTTGGTCCATTTTGTATATGAAGGACAACAAGCAAACAACTTAGATAATATTAGCTAATTATTCTAGGCAGATCTATCTGGGTATTTTAAGGTTTGCTTAGCAATTTTTTTTATCAATTATCTTATTGGATCTTCACAACAATCCTGGAAGAGATGTGTCATGGATAGCCATTGTATAGGCAATAATTAGCAGTCATTTTCAGGCAACCTGGGTAGGAATTTCCCCATCCACTTTTCTTTATGTCAAAAAAGTCATGGGTCCAGGGAAAGCAAATTAATTTTTCCCCTTGATCTGTCCTCTCTTTCATAGTCAAACTCTTAAAAAGTTATTGACATGCTTGACCTCACTTGATTCTTGACTCCTTGCAATCTCACTTCCAAACATGCCATTCCTCTAAAACTTATGTTTTGGAAGAGGAGCTATTGCATAGAGGATAAAGCACTGGACTTGATATCAGAAAGAATTGGGTTTAAATGCCACTCTAGATGCTAACTAGCTGTTCAGTTTGGGGCAGCTGTCTTAAACTCTCTGAACCTTGGTTCCTCCATGAGATAATGTATGCAAAATCCTTTGCTAACTTAAAAAAAATATATATATATATATATGACTGTGTGTACATACAAACATATATACACATATGAATATGTATGCGTATATTATACATACTATTTTTTAATATTTAGTAAATGTATATATGTGTTCCCCCTTTTAATTATAAGTGTTAAAATGAATGGTTTGGCTACATATATGAAAATTATAAATCTTTTATTTATAAAAGAGGTAAAAATAAAGAAATACAAAAGAACAGAAAAACACATTAACCTATCTAACTAAATATTGTTCCAGTGCTTGGCTCAGCCAGGACTTGTTAACCTTCAATCAGAATTAAACTATCTCCAGAAGACAGGAAGGGAAAACCAACTGCCACTCACCCAAGACAATGACTGGAGCTGAAGGTGACTCTTGAGGCCTACTTTCTTCTTTGAGCTGACCTTTTTCTTGAAGCCAACTTCCTTCTTGGAGTTCATTCTCTCCTTCTTGGAGTGACTCCCTTCTTGGAGTTCACTCTCTACTAGCCTCCTTCACCAGATTCCTTCACCAGCCTCCCTCCTCAGGGATTTTCGTGACTTTTATGGTGGTTTCCTGTCCCTGCCCCTTTTCATGGGGGCCAATCACAGTTTTCAATTTGTCTGAGTTCTCACCTTTGGAACCACACCGTTATGAGTGTGTGAACTCTTAAGTTTCTGGCTTGTTCTTACCTAGCATCAAGTAAGGTGTGAACTCACAGAGAACCAAGAATTCCTTTTCACATAACCAATGTTCTCTTGCCTATGGCCTCTTGTCATTACTCATTGTCTTTGACCTCTATATATATAGTTTTTGACACTACTGATGACCTCTCTCCCAAAATTTAACATCCTTCAAGGCTTATCTCATGTGCCACTTCCTATGGGAGTCCTTCCTCAATCCCCTTTTGCTGATATTATTCTCTTTATCCTAGAATTATCTCATATTTCCTCATTTGTATATATATATATATCATATACCTTTAGTAAGATGTCTATTTTTAAGGGCAAGCATTCTTTGCCACTTTTGTTTTTCAATGGAAAGCACCTGACAAGCATCTTATAATACTTATTGCTGAACTGTGTTAATTAAGGAAACTAGATTCTCAGAACATTAATGCCAATGAATATGAAGAGTTCAGAGAAGCATGGGAAATCTTATTTAAAGTGGCATAGAGAAAAGCACACAGAACTAGGGAAATAATGCACACAATGCTTAAGCAGTGGAAATGGGAAAAATAATAATAACAAAACAAAACAAAGCTAAACACTATATAATTATAATGACCAATCTTGACCTCTAAAAAAGATTTTAAAATGTACTTTAGTCCTTTCATTGGAGAGGTGGGGAACAATGGGGGGTATGAGATATTACATATAAATTCAGAAATGGTTGCTGTAATTATTAGCATTGCTGGATTGCCTTTTTTCTCCTCTTAAATTTCTTTTTTATATTTTGTTAGAAGGGATAACTCACTAGGAAGGTCTATTTGTAAATAAGGATGAGATAAAAGCAAAAGATATCAATAACATTTTAAAATTAAAGTAGAAATCACCCATTTCTTAAATATAAAATATTATCAAATCTGTAGTGAAATCGATTCTCTATACTCTTTTCATGGGCACTGGAGATTGACCTCTTTTTTTTTTTAATTTTCCTGTCAAAAGCATGTTCTTTAAACTTCAATTCTGTCATCTTGTCCCCTGGGACATCAATAACCTTGTCCTCTAAGACAAGAATAACCTTATTCTTACTTTCTATCATAAGTTTTTTTTAATGTAAAAAAGATTTTAAATTTGTCAAACAGTATTTTCACTCTAGGATTCTCTAGTAGAGAACTATTTGGCAGAACCTGGATTTAGACCAGCAACTTATACCATATGCCATAATCATATCAAAAAGATACATATTAAAAACCATACCTTATTTTTTCACTCAAATGACCTTTATAGCTGTGGCTGTGAGGACAATAAATTCTGAACCAAAAAGAGAGAGAGATGACTAAAAAAGACAATTATATGAAGAAAAACTCTTGTATAGAATAAATTAATAGAATTATGTTAAGAAATGAAGTGATTTACTGGGAGTTGCCATTCCCTAATAGATCTATGTTAAAAAGATGTGAATAAATTATTTTCAAAAGAAAAATCTCAAGCTGTTAGAACCATATGAAAAAGTGCTCTAAAATCACTAAAAATAAAATACAAGAGAAAATAATGCTGAGGTTTCAGTTTATGTCCAGCAGATTGGCAAAGATAACAAAATATGAGACTGATCAATGCTGGTATGGTGGTGAAAAGACAGGCACACTAGGATATTATTTGCAGAACTGTGAATACATCCAAATATTCTGGAAGGCAATTTGGAATAATGCAAATGATGTGAATAAAATCTTACTTCTCTGACCCATAGAGTCCACTGCTAGAAACATAACCTAAGTAGATCAGTAACAAAAGGGGAGTTCCCATGTATACTAACAGGTTCACAGCAGTACTTTTCTGTGATAACATAAAACTGTAAAAGAAGTAGATATTCATTGATTGATGAATGGTTAAGCAAGTTGTGGTACATCAATGTAATGGATTATTATGGAGCTACAAGAAAAATGAATATAAAGACTTTAGACAATCATGGAATGACTTACAGAAATTAATGCAGAATGAAGTAATTGGAAACAGGAAAACAATGCTTACATAGTGCTTACAATGATGTAAAAGTAAACAATAAAAACAAAACAATAGAAACTGAATTGTAAGAAATGATAATTACCAAACTTGACAGAGAGATGTGAAGCCATACCTCTACCCGCTTCTTGATAAAGGAGGGAAATCATGAATTGGAAACACTGGACGTAATGTCAGACTTTTTAGAGATATTGGTTAGTTTTGCTTAACTTTCTTTTTAAAATTATAAGGGATGGAAAGACCTCCAGGAAGTGATGCAGAGTGAAAGGAGCAGAGCCAGAAGAACATTGTACACAGAGACCAATACACTGTGGTAAAATAGAATGTAATGGACTTCTGTACCAGCAGCAATACAATGACCCAGGAAAATTCTGAGGGACTTATGGTAAAGAACACTACCCACATTCAGAGGAAGGACTACAGGAGTGGAAACAGAAGAAAAACAACTGCTTGAACACATGGGTTGAGGCGGACATGATTGGGGATGTAGACTCGAAACTACCACACCAATGCAACTATCAACAATATGGAAATAGGTCTTGATCAATGACACATGTTAAAACCAGTGGAAATGCGCATTGGCTATGGGGGAGGGGGAAGTGGGGGGGTGAAGGGGAAAGTAAGAGCATGAATCATGTAATCATGTTAACTTTTCTAAAAAATAAATATTATTAAATGTCAAAAAATTTATAATGGATGGCAGCTAAGTGGTGCAGGGGATAGAATGTCAGGACTGTAGTCAGGAAGAGTCATCTTTCTGAGTTCAAATCTGGCCTCAGACACTTCTTAGCTGTGTGACCCTGGCAAGTCATTTAACCCTTTTGGTCTCAGTTTCCTCATCTGTAAATGAACTTGGGAAGGAAATGGCAAACCAAACCAGTATCTTTGCAAGGAAAACCCAGAATGGCGTTAGAAAGAGTCAAAAATGACTGAAAAACAACTGAACAAAATTACAAAGAATAGTGTTTTATATTCTCCAAAGGGTGGAGGAAGGGGGAAATGTGAAAAATAAATGATATAAAAATAAATTTTAATTTTAAAAATACACAGAAGAAAATAGAGGAAATTCAGATGGACATTTTTAGTATTGTTTTGTTCAATGTAATATTTACTTCTATAAAAATTACATTAAATGAAGTTTAGAGATTCATATACAAGCCTCTTTTCTTCTTTGTATATTGAAAAACATGTTTAAACAAAAAAATTTAATGAACAATAAATATTTTGGATACAGAGAATCACGAAGAAAACCTATGTGAATGGATTCAAAGTAAAGTAAGCAGAACTAGAAGAAAATGCATAACTACAATAATATAAATGCATTTCTATCATGTGTAATTCTAACAACTAAATTTGACTCTGAAAAAGAAATGACAATCTGCCTTTCTATCTTCTTTTCTGAGGGAGGGAACTATGAGCACTGTGCATGTATCATACCTATAATTCCTTACCTCTGTAAAAAAGTATACTTTTTTGATGTCTTGTTATTTTTCTGAACTGATTTGTTCCCTCTTTATTTTAACCCATTTCCTTCCATCTTAGAATCAACACTATGTATTGGTTCCAAGGCAGAAGAGCAGGAAGGGCTAGGCAATAGGGCTTAAGTGACTTGTCCAGGTTTACATATCTACAAAGTGTCTGAGGTCAAATTTGAACCTAGGGCCTCCTGTCTCAGGTCCTGGCTCTCAATCCACTGAGTCACCTACCTGCCCCCTTTTTTATTCTTAATAATATGAAGATACACTGGAGGGGGGAAAAGAAGATGTAAAGGAATCCATTGAGAAATAAAGATTGTGGAAAAATAAAAAAATTAAGTTATACAAATGCCTACAAAAATATGGTTTATATAAAAACAAATTTTTCTTTTTCAGATAAAAAATGTATTTGAAAGAAATAACTAAAGTAGTGAACTCTATTTGGGAGAACCTATACCCATCTGAATAATCCTTGTTGAAAAAATAGGACCATCTAACAAAGTTTAGCCAGAATTTAAGCTTCCTAAACCAAAAGATAATTCATCCTTTGATTTATTCTAGGAGTGAAAGTACCAACCACCTCCTCCAGATGGAGTTTATATTTTAAGTTCTCATATGGCTACTTTCTCTCAAGCTTATAGACAAAGGGCAAAGGAAAAGAAGCCTCTTTGAGGACTGAAAGGAGAAATGTACTCAGTGAATTGAGAGTACTTCTGTAAGCACAAAGGTCAGGTTAATGAATCAATTGCTGACATTATCTTGAATATAGTTCATAATTCATCTGCTTGATTTCTTTTTTTTTTTCATTTTCCTTTTCTCTTTTTTTCTTATGTCTTTAGTCTTCTCATTCAAACAGAAATATATGAAAAATAGACACAGTAAAATAGAGAAAGAGAAATGTGACATATTATGAAAAGTGCTGGATTTGGATTAATAGGATCTGGGTTCAAATCCTAACTCTCTCAACTAATAGCTATGTAATTTCAGGTATGTTACTAATTGCTCATGGACCTCAGTTTCTTCATTTGAACAACGTAGTGGTTGCATTAGCTCCTTTCTGAACTCCCTTTTTGCATTAGGTTTAGAATCATGAATATTCATATAGTGCTTCAAGTTTTACAAGGCACTTTACACACACTACACATTTGATTCTTGTAACTGTAAGGTAGGTAATATTATCACTCTTTAAACATATGAGGCATCAGTAGCTAAAATAGTTTTAATGTCTTGCTTAGGGTCCCAACGTGGCTAAGATAGGATTTGAATTCAGGTATTTTGGATAAATCCAATTTCTTTCTCATATAAATTATATACTTAGTTCCTCTCCATCCCCAAATCACTTACAATACACACATTTCTTTAGATTAAAAAAACATTCCAAACTGCTGCACTAAAACAATCGTAACTTCTGTGTTCCTCCATTTGTCAACACCCAAAATAGGGAGAACAAAATTTCAGGAAATCAACGGCTAATATAATGAGAACAAAGAGAAGAGTTGAAATTGGAAAGTAAAAGAGGTAGACTCTTGAGGATGTGGACAACAGAGAGAAAGCAAAGATCGCAGCATGAAGAAAGGAAGAATGGATCAAATGCACTCATCAACTCCTCCAAACAAAAGGAAGGGAAATGGGTAGAATTGTGCTAAGAAAGGAAAGTAGAAGAATGAGGAAAAGTTCATATTAAGCATAGAGATTTTAATTAAGCTCTCATATTATTTTATAAAGGGGAGACAAGTGCTTCTCTAAGTATTGTTTTGTTTCTTTACTTAGAATATTTCATTTCTCTCTGGAACATGCATGTCTTTTATTTATTCAGTGTTCCTCATCCAAGAACACCTGGCCAGCGTGTCATGCAGAGTTGACAAACAGTCAGTATTTCTTCAATGAATGAATGTAGGAATGAACATGAAGATCCAAAGTTCACCTTCTAGATGAAGGTTTGCATTGGTCTCTCCTACATACTGTGCCAGGTGTGTCAGTGGATGGCAATAGAGGTGTGCCAATGGGTATAGGAGGGAAGGAGGAGACCTAGGAAAGAAAGAACAAATTCAGCTGTCATTGGAGCACCTGCTGCTGTGTCTGACTAATAAACTAGTATGAAAAAACCTGGTTTCTTCCCCAGGTCCCTCCCCATATATCACCTACCACTGCAAGAATATGCATTAACAGAAAACAGTAGAGTATAATGAAAAGAGCATGGATATGGAACCAAGAGGATTCCAGTTCAAATCTCTGCTCTGACAGTTTCTAACTGTGTAACTACTCAATGAGTCACTTATCCTCCCTAGGTATTAGTTTCCTCATTTGTAAAATGAAAGAGTTGGGCTAGATAGCTTCTGTGCTCTCTTTGACTACAGTCACATATCATATTCTATAGACCACTCCTTTGCATTGTTTATCCCATATTCCTGGAAAATATTCCCTTCTCGTCTCTGCCTTTTAGAATCCTTGATTTCTTTCTTGAGATCCAACTCAAGAACAACACTGGGTGGGAGATCCTTATTGTTCCTTGTCCTCCACCCCTAGCTAATCGTGCCTTCCTCTCCTCTAAGTTACTCTCTGTTAACATCTAGGCAACTTTGTACCTAGCCTGTACATATCTTGTATATTCTTATATATGTTCATGTATGTATATATGTATATATGTATGCATATATATATACTTATATATGTTCTTGTTCTCCTGCCCCCCCCCTTAAAGAAGAATGTAAGCTCTTTGAGGATAGGGACTTTAAAATTTGGTCTTTGAATTATTGATACTTAGCATAGTGCCTTATAAATAACAAACACTTTATAAGTGCTTATCAGTTCATTGATTCAATCCTATGATCCTAAAATCCATGTCACCAGTTTTTGTGGTATAGATGGTATTCTGGAGGACAATCAATATGAATACATATGGACATACATGCATACATCAACACAGTAGATATTAGCATCACCATCTATCATCATCATGTGTTTACCTTTGCTAATGGATATCCTGGCTCATAGAGCAATTCTGTCACCTTGGTAA
Organism: Gracilinanus agilis; assembly: GCF_016433145.1. NCBI lineage: Eukaryota > Metazoa > Chordata > Mammalia > Didelphimorphia > Didelphidae > Gracilinanus > Gracilinanus agilis. Next base: position 296,144,660 of record NC_058131.1, on the reverse strand, counting down.
TCCTTTGTTCTCCAGCTGTTTCTCCTCATGTCTCAGGAGAATTCTTTTATCCTAGCTACTCCCAGGAGAGAGAGCAAAACTTAATTCATAAGTTCACATGCAATGCCAACCAATGACAAATTGCATCTCTGCATCTATTCAAACCAATGTGATGCCAGACATCCTTCCACATGGTCACAACCAAGGGATGGTTGTATTACACACAAACTTTTGTAGAACCAGTCTCTCTCTGTCAGCCTGTCTGTCTGTCTCTGTCTGTCTGTCTGCCCCCTCTCTCCCTTTCTCTTTGTCAGTCTGTGTGTCTCTGTCTCTGTCTCTGTCTCTCTCCCTGTCTCTCTCTTTCTTTCTGTCTGTCTGTCTATCTCTCCCTTTCTGTCTCTGTCTATCTCTCCCTTTCTCTCTCTCTCCCTTTCTGTCTCTGTCTCTCTCTCCCTTTCTGTCTCTGTCTATCTCTCCTTCTCTCTCTCTCTCTCTCTCTCTCTCTCTCTCTCTCTCTCTCTCTCTCTCTCTCTCTCTCCTCCCACTCCAGCTCCCTGGGCAAATTGTACCAACTCCAAAGACTTCAAATGGAAAATAATATCAAATAATATAAACTTAATTCCATCTCCCCTGGTTGTCCCTCTCCTACAGTCCCTTACAAAGGAATAAACAGAACAGCATAATCAAAATTTCAAAATTATGTTTCATTATGTTATATTAAGTGTTTGGATCTGCAAGTAATTGTTTTGAGTATTTGAGACAAATTCCAACCTCCTAAACTCTAGTGCCCTAAAATCAGGAACCATGTGACTTCTCAAGGAGGAAGGCAGCACCCAGTAGAGTGCTCCATTCTTCAGTAAGAAGATACTAAAACAGAGATTTGGCTCAGGTTCCTAAGGTAGTCTGGGGGCTGATGTCAGCACTTCTAGGCCCTGATGCTGCAGAAAGGGTGCTCAGCAGGTGTGTTCAAGCTGCCAGGGTTGCACCCTGCCTGAAGAATGTCACAGGTCAACTGTGTTTATCAAAGGCAGTGGCTGCTGGCCCGCTCAGCAGCAAGGACTATAAATAAACAAAGGAAAGGTCTCCTTGCTGACAGTTATGGTCTCCTCTATATCTCTCCCCTCAACTCTTCCATCAGTCTGCTGACTGGCTTCCCATTGCTCAGGCTCTGAGCCAAGGTCTGTGAATAATGGTGATGGCACGCTGCATTATTGTTGTGTCATTGTGTCGTAGTTGGTGTGTCTGTCTGATGTTCTTCCCTGCTTCATTCCTGTGGGTGAGCCCATGTCGCCTCCAGGGACTTGGTGGTGGTTTAGACCAGTAGTGGTTCTGGACAGATTTCTTTTATCCTTGTCCCTTGGAGAGTAATATTTCCTAGCAGGTCTTTAGGAAAACAAGCCCACCTATGCCATTATCTCATTAGCAAGACCAACTAGTTCACTGCAAATGAGAGACTGATGTAGAGACCTCTTATAGACTGGTGACTGAGAGATGAGCAATTTTGTGGTTTCATTTTACCCAGAAGGAGGGTATCCTCTGGAGTGTTATACTTCAGTTAGAAAGAGATAACATTTCTGATGTGAATCCCTGAGCATAAGACAAAGAGTAGGAGAAGAGAGGGCCCCATACTTGGGCAGAAGGTATACCAACTATATGGTATGCTTTGGAAGGATTCTTGAGTGTCTTTCCCCAAACCTCTTCCCCACTTGCCTACTATAGAACCTCCCTGGACTGAAATTTCTGCCATTAAATTTCTCCTACCTGGACTGAAATTTCTGCCATTAAAGTCATTACTTGGGGGCAAACAACAAAAACAAGGTGTTGTCTCCAGAAGACCACTATAAAAATTCATATTATCTGATATGGCAGATCATCCGCTGTTTTAACCGGCCAGGGTGCCTTTCGCAAAACTAAGAAAGTCTCTCAGGAGCTAAGTAGAGACTGACCTGGTCAGAGCTAGATGGAAGTGTGCACTCACCATCAAATGAACTTCTTTAAAAGGCTCGGCTACTTTCTTGTTATCTGTACTCCATTTCTCTTGCCTCTTTGATCCTGGATTTCAGCTGCTCACCAATTGAATGGCCTGAACTATTTCCACCATTTAGCATAAAGTCTTCATTCATTAGGATGCTCTACAAACACATTCCATTGTGTTCTTTCAGGCTGCCTTCCTTTGAATCTAAGAGCACAGTGCAAAGGGCACTGTGGATTTATATACTGTATTACCTGTATTAGGAAGAACGCTGTGAAGCATCTATCATCTGCCAGCCCCGAAAGCTTTATCATATACAAATGATTCACTCTCGACTTAAAAGTTGAAGTAGATTGAGTATCTTTTTTAACCTGAGGGAGAGAGAGTTCCTTAATGTGGCAGGAGCTTTATGGCAGAAAGTTGTATTAATGACCAGACTTCAGTGCTTATCAGGAATAGGTCATATAATCCCTTCCTGGAATTACATGCTGGCCAGTTCAGATAAATAAAGCAGATCTGTGCCATTCATAATCCGAAATGTTAACAATTAATTTTCCAGCTCAATCCTGAAAGGCACTAGAAACCTAAATCACTAGACCCAGACAGGTCTTGCTTGCTCTGTGGATTTCTCATGAGTCAAAATTTAAACCTCGGAACTTGTAACTAACTCTTGTCAAGACACAGCTGACTTAGGCAATCAAGATAACAATATTCAGCAATAGCCTGAGTGAAACATACTCAGTGTATGAATTAATAAGTCAGCTGACACCAGGCCCCAGATGTTTCCCACTCTGGCAATGTGCCCTAAGTGATGATAAGCAGATTTACATACTTAACTAATATGTTTATTTAAAGGAAATTTCCCAATCCAAAATAACATCCAGATTTCTTATTTGGCATGAGATCAAAAGACATCCTATCAAAAAGGACAGGATCCAGGATAAACCTTTTCAACATCTGCTTAAAACTAAACAACAGATTTGAGAGTTTTGGTAAAACTTAATTGCAGACAAATTTCATTGCCTCCTATATAAATATATTTCTTCATGTCCCTAGGGTGGCTTTGACCTCATCAATTTGCATGTTCACAAGGCACTGTGTTGTTCCCACATTGGTCCTGTCAGCTCGGACCAAAAGGACCTTTTCAGGTCTAAGGTGTTCCCCCATCTCCATCCACAGAGCATGTCAAAGACTCTTAAGTTCTTTCGGTGAACCAGCAAGTTGAAAGTAGCACAGTGTTTTGTGGTCCATTTCCAGATGTAGAAAAGGAAAATCCCTTTCTCTGTTAGCAAGTAGCTTAGTTTTTTACTTTAAAATATATTATTGATAGGTTTTTTATTTTTATCATAGTCATTCACAGGTATATGTAGCACACACCTCTACCCCCATTACTACAACTAACCTTCCCTTGGAATAAAATAGTTATAGGAAAACAATCCATATATTGACTGCTTCTGACAGGATATATAACATGCTATACCCATAATCCCCAGTGAAGCACTCAATAAATCCAAGAATATAAACTTTCAAATAAAGGACTGCCTATTTTATAATAATTGCTAGGAAAACCAGAAAGCAATATGGTGGAAACTGGAGTTACACCAGCAGCTTATACTACATACTATAATAAGATTCAAATAATTATGAGTCCAAAGATAAAAACTTACATCCTAAAAGAGAATAGTGGATCAAGCACTGGACCTGGAATCAAGAAGACATGAGTTCAAATCAGACTTCATAAACTCACTAGCTCTATGACCATGGACAAGTCACTTAGGCTCTGTTTGCCTAATCCACTGGAGAAGGAATTTGCAAATTGTTCCAGTATCTTTGCCAGGAAAATCCCAAATGGAGAACAGTTGGACATGACTGAATAACAGCAACAAAGGAAGGTACCATTCACAACTTAAAGACGTTCATTTGATGGTAAGTACACACTTCCATCTATCTCCCAAAACAAAATTTATCCTAAAATGGTGATGGCAAACCTATGACACGTGTGTCAGCACGCATAGCCATTTTCGATGATACACAGCCACATGTGGCTGCATACAGAGAAGTATGGAGCCTCATGCCAAGGATGAAACATTTGCTGTAGTGTAGTGCAAGACACTCTGTGCACTATAGATGACAATTCTACCTATATTCTTTTACCTATTTTGGTTTACTAAATAAAGTTATATCTAACAATTATACATTTTTATTATTTAAACTATAAATATCACAAAATTATGTTTGTTTTTTTCTCGAAGCGACACACCACCCAGGTTGTGCTCAGTTTTTTGGTCAATTTTGCCACACCAAGCTCAAAAGGTTGCCCATCACTGCCCTAAAAGTAAAGTCCAGAAAGGATGTATAATTACCCCTATTTTACAGATGAAGAAACTGAGGCTCATTGAAGTTAACTAACTTAAGTGCTCATGGTCACACAGCTTATACCACTTTGCTTCTAATTAAAGCAGCAGCTCATATGTAGGTGGTGCTTTACCATTTACTTGGCCTCTTACATCCATTATCGCCCTAGATCCTCATATTGAGTCTATGAAGTAAATAATGCAGACATTATTATTCTTATTTTACAGAGAAGAAAGGCTCAGTTTCCTTCTTTGTAAAATAAGAACAGCCTAGCATTCAAGAGAGAAGAGAAAATTTTCTAGAAAAGAGTGGCAAGGTTATATGAGGTGTATGTGGAAACTGTAACAGAGAGAGAGAGAGGGAGAGTAAGAGAGGGAGAGAGAGGGGAGAGAGAGGACCAGATAGCCTACATTCAAGGAAGTAGAGGGAAGTATCTAGAGATCAGTGGCAAGGTGAAATGAGACTGGTGGATCTCATATTTATCTCTCACAAATAGGCAATTTGTTGCAGTAATTACCCATAAAAGTTGAAAAGTTGGCCAGGAGAGCTATCAAAAGAAGACAAAGTGTAATGGAATTTCCTTTGAATAAGTATGGAGGGCAAAGAATTCTGTTGTGAATTGTGAAAATAGTGTGATCTAATGTATTTACTTGTCTTCATTCCCCTTGTTGATTTTCTCTGGAACTTTCCTTGACAGACATCATGACGAAATGAATAGCCCATTGAACTTTAAATCAAGATGCCTGGGGTCCAATTCCATTGCAGAAATTAACTATGCATGGGAAAGTCATGTAAACTTTCAAAGTCTCACTTCTACTACCCACTTCAGAGGGATGTTGCCTAGGAAGAATAATAGTGAGGGAAAATATCATTCGTGTTCCAGTTTGTATCATATAACCTCCAACAAAGCATAAGTTGGTCTGCATCCTGGAAGTGAAAGTGAAATGTTATAGGAATACATCTTTGCTCCTCATGTTATTGGGAAGAAGAGAGCTTTTTGAAAGAACCCAAGAAGTGTTGCAAGAAGAAACAAAAAAGAAAGATGATGCAAAGAAGTAGAAGAATAGTATCTACTATCATATCAGGAGGTTGTAAAGAGAAAATGTAGCATAGATAAAGAAGGGAAAAAGGATCACCTGACCTTTGGATCTATGTAAAAGATCTGTGTTTCTTACTAGAGGGAGAAAATGGATCATCTGTAGAAGAAACAGCTTCTTGGATTCTAAAGAATGATGATGTGACTTCACAGATTCCATCAAGAGAGAAATCATCTAATAATTGTGAGAGGAAGAAGAGCCAAATAGTGATGATTGGTACCTACCAGCTGAAAGGCACCAAGACATCTGTCTGCAGACCTAACAAAAACAACAGAAAAGTCTGCTTCCTTGCAAGGCTATGTATCCATGGTATGGCAGAAAGCCTCCTGAGAAGTATTAACCTGACAACCATTATCCAATTGCAGTGACTGATGTGAGAACAGGTGATACCAATAGAAGGAATCAAAAAAGAACTATTAAAATTTCTAAAGTTCTTGAGGGAGAAAAATAAAATTGAAGATGTTGGAGGTATAGGCAGCTAGATGGCATGGTGGATAAAGCGCTGGACTTAGAGCTAAGAAGACTTGAATTGTTGTTGCAATAAATTATAATGATCATTTGTGAATGACTTAACAATTATTAGTAATGCAAGGATCCAGGACAAATCTAAGAGACCCAAAATGAAAAAAGGCTATTCACTGCTGTAGAAGAATCTGTGGAGTATGAATGCAGATTGAAGCATGCCATATTTCATCCATTAATTTTTCTTTAGTGCAAGTGATCTGTGTCTCCTTTTACGACATAATGAACATGGAAATAAAGGTTATATAATAACATATGTATGACCTATATCATATTACCTGCCATCTTGGGGAGGGAGGAGGAATGGGAAGGAGGGACAGAACGTGAACACAAAATGTCAGAAAATGATTATTGAAAATTGAATGGACATGTAATCTGGAAAAAACCTAAATATCATAAACAAAAGCAAAGAGGATCAATGGGGGGAAAAAAGAAAACTTGAATTCAAATTCAGCCTCAGACCCTTACTACTTATATAACCCTAAGGAAGTTACTTAACATTTGGATTTCCTCATCTGTAAAATGGGGATGATAATAATTGTATCTACCTCCCAAGATTATTCTGAGGGTCAAATGAAATAATGCATATAAAGTATAAAGGCTTTTGCAAAGCATAAAGCATCATATAAATATTAGTTACTATTATCATCGTGAATTCTTAAAAAAAGACAAATGAAGCAATTTTCCTAAAACACAGGTCTGACTATATTATTCAGTAAACTCCAATACTATTTGGTATTTAGAATTCTTCACAACTGGACTCCTCCCTATCTTCCCAGTCTCCTTCAGGCACTTTATGATCATGCAATAAGGTCTTCTTTGATGTTTCTTGCACTTGACATTCTATGTCTCAATGGATTTTCACTGGCTGCTTACAATATTATTTCCCTCCTCTCCTCTCTTCCTTGCTCCCTAGCCCCTGCATCCTGCTTTCTTGGCTTTCTTTAAGTCTCAGTTCAAATCTCACTTTTTGTGGGAAGTCATTTTCATTGAAAACATACCACATCCTCTCAAATATCTATTATCTTCTTGAGGTCAAGTGGGCTAAAGGCAAGAGAATGCCCTTAAGAAGTAATGGAATAGATCAATGTAATGGACTTTACTACTAGTAGCAATGTAATAATCCAGGACTTATGAGAAAGAATGTTATCCACATTGAGAGAAGGAACTGTGGGAGTAGAAACACAAAAGAAAAACATATGACTTATCACTTATCAGTATCACTTGTATATATGGGTATATGAATTGGGGTTTTGGCTTTAAAATATTGCTCCATAGCAAAAATGAATAATATGGAAATAGGTATCAAGTGACAACATTTGTACAACCCAGTGGAATTGTTTGTCAGCTCTGGGAGAGGGGAAGGAAAGAAAATAAATCATGTAAACATGGGAAAATATTTTCAAAATAAATAAATAAAATTTGTTAAAAAGAAGTAATGGGATAGAAAGAGAGGACTGAAAATGGACTTTTGTGTCATCTCCATCCATGGTTCAAGGATACACCTGAGTTCAGTTCTAGTTTAGGCATTATCAGTGACATCTTTTCTCCATGTTCAGCATCAGTTTTAGGATTAGTTAATTGAATTTAGGGCAGCAGTGGAGGGAAAAGGTAGAAAAGATAATATCCATTCTTCTCTTTCCTAAACCTTGGAGGAAAATTTAATGTCCTTCTGAAAATCAATCAAATATGAAGGATGGGCTAATGAAGAACAAGAGGAAGAGTCAAAAACATCTAAATTTAAATCCCAGATTATTCTCTGGTGTTTTTCTGGGTGATTGCTCCCATTCCATTACTCTCTTTATGCCTATTCTCTCACTGGTCCAATAAGCCTTTTTTGTGCCAGCTGGAGCTGTGGAATGGACTAAGGAAGAAGAGACATCAAGAAGTTCTTGGCAGATCAGAAGCAAAACTAATTTTTTCCCCAAGGCTCAAACAGCCTGAGTGTCAGACAACTTTCTTGGAGTCATGTGAAGGTGAGTATCTTGATCCAGCATAGGATGCCATCACTTTTTAAGCAAATGCTAGTGCCTTCTGGGATTGACAGTGGCAGAAAACACTTTTTAAAAAAATTTTCTACTAACAAAATCCTTGTCTCAGTGTGGTTTGGCAGAAGCTGTCACATTTCTAAGTTGGGAACAAAACAAAAAAGAGAATAGAAATCCTTCAACTTTATCAAGAAATGTATATGATATAGATGAATTTGGCTTCTCAAGATTTGGTGCCAGAGGTAAGGTTAAGAACAAGTGATGGATAAATACTATGTCAAATCTACTCGGAAATATTATTAAGGGCAGCCATGAAAGTTGGCATATGGCCATAAGACTGTATAAATTCTGACTGTATAAATTCTGACTATTCTTTCTATATCGTTTTCATGAAACAGTCTTAGGAAATACTGAATATATTTGCTACAGGTTGGAGATGGTATAGCTACTAAGACTTGTGAGCGTAAGAACTATAGTGAAAAGAAGGAGCATTTATATGGCAACTTAAAATTTGCAAAGTGCTTTAGAAATATTACTTTAACTTATCCTCACAACAACTCTGAAAGGTAAGTGCTGTTATCTTTATTTTTCATGTGAGAAAATGGAAACAAAGAGAGGTCAAATGACTTATCTAGGGTTCACATTTGAACTCAGGTCTTTCTGACTCCAAGTCTAGCACTCTACAGACATGCCATCTAGTGGCTTCTATAGAACCTATGGTTTAATATCAAATAAGTAGTTGATATGAAGATATTTAAGAGATGTAAACAAATAGCTGAAACATATAATACCAACTAATATCCCCAATAGAGAAGTTTTCAAAGGTTATAAACAGTTTTCTAAAGAGGAATTACAAAGTATTAGCTATATATAAGGATGCATTAATCACTAATAAAAAGAATAATGCTAATTAAATTAAATGCACATTTAATTTATGCAAATAAAGTGGCTAAAGTACCTATATATCCTTTGACCCAGAGATTTCACTGGAGACATTTACCCCAAGGAGGTCACTGACAAAAAAGAAAGGGTCCAGATAAAGCAAAATATTTGTAGTAGAACTTTTTATGGTGGCAAAAAAGTAGAAAGAAAATAGATGTGCATTGATTGGGGAATAACTAAACAAATTACATTTAATTAATGTAATTGATAACTATAGAAAAGCATAGAATGTTCTACAAAACTACTATGGATCATTTATACAATATGTATTTTTATAATAACCAGGAAAACAATAAATACATTAGCTACAATGATGTAAATAGAAAGTAAAGCAAAACAATTGAAACTAATGGTATGGAACAAACATGATTAAGCTTAGCTTCCCTCCCCCTAACAATAAGGTAATGCCTTTCCTCTGTCGTTTGCAGAGATTGCTCATGTTCATGAGTATAGAGAATTGAAGATCACAATAGGTCTGTGATGACTTTGAAGCTGAAAAAAATTCATTGCCCTCTAGTCAACCTGGTAAGGAGCCTTACCCATCATATCTAGACTAGACCTTGGAGGTTAGATATACTATTCAAAGTCCTTCCAACTTGACAGAGCTTTTGTTCTTCTGCTTCAAAAGGGCCTATTGAAATAAAATGACTTGTCCAAGGTCACACAACTAGTGAGTGGTCAAGTAAGAACTTGAACCCAAGATTCTGGTTCAAAGTTTAGTCTTCTTTTACTACCACATCTCACCAATTTTACCACTTTCCATAAAAATGCACCAATCACTAATGAAAAGAAAAATATAAATGAAAACAACTCTGATGGTTTATCTCATACCTAGGAAACTGGCTTATTACAAAAGATAGGAATAATCTATGTTGGTGGAGTTAATGAAAAGATGCTCTTACCAATGCATTATTAGTAGAACTATGAATAAATCCAAATATTTTAGAAAGTCATTTGGAATTTTGCAAATAAAATGGCTAACGTACCTCGACCCATAGATTTCATTGGGAGACATATACCTCCAAAGAGGTCACTTACAAAAAAGGAAAGTTCCAGATAAAGAAAGACATTTATATTAGAATTTTTTATGGTGGCAAAAAAGTGGATCTCAGTCTTACCACTGACAGTACCTAGACACAAAGATCCTTGTTATCCTCTCCCTCAAGAACCCTCATAGGATTCTCATAGGCTTCAAGATAAAATAAAAATTTCTCAAACAGATTTTCAAGACTTTCCTCAAACTGGACCTTGCAGGTTGGTATAATGGAAAGGGTAAAGAATTAAGAGTCAAAGAACTTAACTGTCCCTGCCTCTCTAAGGAAAAAAAGAAAATAGTCAGACGGCCTGGATTTGAGTCTCAGTACTGCTACCCTTTTGTCTCTAGGTCATTTCCTTCTTTAGAGGATTAAGGCAAATAGAAGTTAAATGACTTGCCAGGGGTTCACACAGCTAGTAAGCGCCTGAGGCAGAATTTGAACTCAGGTTTCCCTGACTTAAGAGCTGGCACTGTATCCTCTGAACCATTTAGCTGTCATTCTTTCTACCTACAAAATCAATTCTCATTTTCCCTTCCTTTCCAACTACTCAGATACTATTCATTTTTAAATAATCAACTCAAGTTTCTATGAAACCTCCTCAACAATGCCAGAACACATTTATAGTTTTCCTAATCTCCTGTACCCCACCATATAATTTAACCTTTAATTCAACTATGACTTTTATTACATTTGAATATTTCATGACTGTGCAATCTCTATCCTCATCTAGATTATACTTTCCTTGTGAGCAGAATGAATAACTTGTGCTTTTGCACTTTCCCAGAACATGAGCTCAGTGATTGCTACATAGGAAATATTCAGTAGTCACATGCTGAAATGAATTGAAGGAAGCTAGATCTTCATAACTACCTAATTATGTGACAGTTGTGTGTGCCTCAGTTTCTTCATCTGCCATTAAGAAGAATTCTTGCCCTGCCTGCTACAATGGCCGCCCAAAGAATAAAAGGAAATCATAGCTATAAAGGGGTTTCAAAAATTATGAAAGTTCTACATAACGTATTCTGACAATACATGTAGCTCTAACTCTTTACCTAGAGGAGAGAAGCATCTCATCCATGGGTTCTCTGCAACCAAGAATGTTCATTGCAATGATTCTGAATTCTGATGGATGATGTTTTTCCTCAGTCCAGGAATTGGGGCAGGAAGTGGCATCAGTACAAAGAAGGTGGATGTGTCTGTCAGAGAGGGCATCTTGCAGATGCTTAGGTACCAGGGAAATACAGACCAACATTACAAGTTATATATTTTGTTAACTGATTATGCAAATATGTCTTCTCTTCCCTCTTACATATCTACATCTGCTTTCTTTGCACTGATGCTATTTACCCCCATTCCTAGACAGAGAAACACATCATCTGCAAGAACCCAAAATAATTGCAATGGTTCCAGAAAACAGATGATGAGACACTTCTCTCCTCTAGGTAAAGAGGTACAGTATGGGAGCACAATGCCATTTGTATGGTCAGATACCCATATTTTGCCAGATGGTGTGACAAACCTTTTTCTTTGTTACAAAAGAAGGTTCTATTGGGAAAGGAAAAGTATTAGGAAATGACTATAGTGCAAAATTTGAAATTTATCAATAAAACTTTTCTAAAAATAAGAAAATTTCCACTTCTAATTTAAACATAAGGGAAGAAAACAAAAAACTTTTGGAAATGTCCATTAAACTGATTTTCTGGGATTTGGAGTTGTACCTCACGCTTAGTAAGTTATAAGAGACTCTCAGACAAATTTTCAATGACATACATATTCTGATCTCCATTATCTGTTGACTTAAAACTCAGCCCACTGAGAGCTGCTGGGCTATATTATCTTCTTAATCATATTTGTCTTAAATGGAGATTGTCATCTGAGGAGACATCATTTGATTATGAGTTATTAAAGTTACCTTGGAAGAGTCGGGGTGGTCCTCAAAAGCTAGAATAGAAACCCATTTTTCATCATTCAGGGTGATTAATTTTTTTTCTGATTGCATTTCACAAAATCCAGATGAACTTCTTTCTCTGTCCCTTAGAGAAAAGAAAATTCACCTGTATATAAAACTCCATGTCAGAAGAAATACCACCTTCATTATTTCTAGTTCCTACATTAATTTAAGAAGCATTTCTTAAATGACTATTTTTTGCAGGGTACTGAGCTAGAAATTAAGAAAAATACATAATTTGGATAACACAGCCCCTGTCCTCTGGATGCTTACAGTTTAGTATGGAAATGAGACAGGAAACATATATTGCTTCAATATGCAATAATTCATTAGAGGTGAATTACAGAAAAGTATGTGAGGTCTTATTAAACAGTTCATTATAGACCAGAGAGATCAAGGAAGTTTTTAGTTGAAGAGGTAGAATCTGAATTTAACTTTAAAGAGTCAATAGAAATTAAAAAAGTCCTGCTCAAGCATACCATGACTCTCAATTCATAGAATCTCAAACCTTGAAGGAACCTTACTGATCATCCATTCCCACTGTTAAGGAATCCTTCTTGTAGACAGGTCTCTGGTGGCCCAGACTCCATGACCCTTCCCATTGCAAAGAAAATTGAGGACCAAGCAGATACCTCATTGTTGCAGAATAAATGTCTCTCCTGAGACAATATCCTCTCCCCAACAGATGTTCTATTTTGAGGGACAGAGACTCGGGAATTGCTCCAAACAAGTTTGGATTCCCTTGGCAGTTTGACTAGAACCCAAATTTAGTCCTGTGCTGCTTCTCCTCTCAGACTACAAAATAAAAATGCATGACTCAAGCAAATTCTAGGCTCCTCTCTGCCTGAGTGGCAATGCCATCAAAACAGATTGACCAAGGATTAAGAAGCTAGAAATGGCAGAAGAGAAGGACACACAAAGAGTAAGGTTTGAAAAAGAAATTGCTGGGTATTCCTGGTTTATATAGTTTTGTTGTTCGTAGTACCTTGTGTTATGTAGTAGAGGAGACCAACATTGGATTTGGCTGTAGGCCTGGAGAACACCTGTGCCATATCTTTGTACACACACACACACACACACACACACACAATTCAATTCAACAAACATTTTTTTATGGACTTGCTGTTCTAGAAATACAAAGACAAAAAAGACATAATCTTTACACTCAATTCAGTTCAACAAACATTTACTAAGCATGTGCAAGACATCAAGTTAAGCTCTAGTGATATTAGAAATTTATATACATGGGGTTTGTGAGGGAATATAGAAAGTTAGTGAGTAGGATGTGATGGGAACAAAGGCATGATCCAGGCAAAATGCTTTAGGAAAATTTGAGGTAGACAATACTCAGGGAAGTCTGCACAGAACCTTGTAGGAAGATGAATCTGAAAGGTGGAGGCTACCAAAAAATGCATTCTAGGGAGGTAAGGGATATGGTGTGTGCTACACATAGATATGGGAGTTGTACACCCACCTACCCACACCCAGACAACCCACACGCCCACACACCTATTTATGTAATCAGGTCAATTAAGGTAGAGCAGAGAGTTTAGTGGCATCCCAGCTATATAGACTGACTGGGAGAAGAGTAGGCCATGGTTACATCCATTTCTCACTCTCCACTTCAATCTTCTTGACTGAATTTTCAGCCTTTACTGGTAAAAGAATCACTCAATATAGTACATTTTATTTCAGTTCTGAAAGCTAATTCTTCAACCTGCCCCTCGTACCTGATAACCCCAAACCATGAGTCTCAACCCAGTGCAAAAACCCTTTGGATGGCAAGGCACTGAAAATGGGATACTCCAAGACGTACTAAGCCCCAGTCCAAGAACCACCTTGGGATCTCAGAACCTTTAAATATGTTCCTGATGAAAAAAAAAAAGCTAGGTTGGGACTGCCAAGGCAGAGATGGGGAACAGAGGGATAGAGAAGAACCCTTTTTCAGGAGATGGCTCCAGAAGCAACCTCTCCTGTGATTGGCACCTTTGTTTAATGAAACTGGCACTAGGGCCAGGAGCAGGCAGGCTGCCATGTCGACAGATGGGGATGTGGGTAGATAGCCAACAGATAATGTATGAGCATCAAATGTGTTTGTTGAGGGCAGTTTTCCCAGGCAGGAGAATCAGAATGGGGACCCATCCAGTGTCTCAGCACCTGTGCTCAGACTCACTTTCAAAGTGGGCGAGGGGCTGCAGTCCAGAACATTGGGTTGTGAGTGGGCCAAGCATGAGAAGGCAAAAGGAGATAGGATCCATTTGCTTTGCAAAAGAGAATGATAGGGAAAGGGTGGGAGAGAGAGTGGAAGGACACAGTGTCTGAGCTTAACATCATAGTTACTGAATAGGTAGTAATATGAGAAATAGGCAGTTATCATTTTCTTTGACTTCCTCCTGCCCTTCCTTCCCTTCTTTCCTCCCTTTCTCCCTTCCTCCCTCCCTCAGACCCTTCCAAAACATTCCAAGAGACAAAGAGTCATGGGTAACTTGTAAAGGAAAAGAACATTTTTAAAAATCGTGAATACATTTTATGACTTTTACTACATGGTTAATACTAAAACCTCGATGAATATATGATGAATATATAAGTTATGCATATATAGCAAAAGCAAAATGGCAGTGTTTTAGAGGTCAAGAGACCTGGATTTTAAACCCATTTCTGCCATTTATGACTTTGATGACCTTGGTAAGATAATTTCTCCTCTTTGGGCCTTAGTTTATTCAACTATAAAATGAAGAGTTTGAATTAAATTATCTCTAATATCCTTATCTTACTCAATTTCTCTGTGAGTTCTAAGAGCTCAGTATCTTTTTCCATTTACAAAACTACCTACCCCACTTTCAACCAAAGATCTGTAGGTGCCTCTTTACATCAATTTCTATTTCCCTACACCTTGATGTGGAATCTAAATTTTGGCGAAATCTACTTCAGTTGAAAAATATCAGTAGTACTGCCTGATCCTGTATACTAATTAAAAATATACATATTCACCACCCTGGCTGGCCAACGGAGCAAAGACAATCATTCTTCACCTTTCTAACATCTAATCAGGAAAAATCTCAATGTTGGAAACACAATTCTAACTAATAATGATCAAAGCAAGGGAAAGAGGATTGGCTTGGGACTGAGAACTGAGCCCTAGCTACAGCAGCTCTAGCTATCTGTATGACCTTGCCCAAGTCACTTCCCTTTTCTGAACCTTCCTTTTTTATCATCTGAAAAATAAGCAAAATAACACCATCATCAGTTTCTATCCCAAAGAGATAATAAGGGAAAAATCTTGTACAAAAATATTCATAGCCATGCTGTTTGTGGTGGCAAAAAATTTAGAAAATGAGGGGGAGTTCATCAATTTGGGAATGGCTGAATAAATTGTGGTATATGTTGGTGATGGAATATTATTGTGCTGAAAGGGAATGATGATCTGGAGGAATTCCATGTGAACTGGAAAGACTTCCAGGAAGTGATGCAGAGGAAAAGGAGCAAAACCAGGAGGATATTGTACAAAGAGACTGATACATTATGGCACAATAGAATGTAATGGACTTTTCTACCACTAGCAGCACAATGACCCAGGACAATCCAGAGGAACTTGGGAGAAAGAATGCTATCATTCGGAGAAAGAACTATAGAACCAGAGATGCATTAGAAAAATGCATGATTGACCATGTAGTGTGATAGGGATATGATTAAGGTTTTGATGTTAAAGAATCACTCTACTGTAAATATGAATAACATGGAAATAGGTTTTGAACAATGATATATGTATACCCCAGTGGAACTGCTTGTTGGCTTTGGGAGGAGAAAATGGGGGTGGGGTGGATCATGAATCATGTAACCATGGAAAAATATTCTAAATAAAAATTAAAAAATTAAAATAAAATACTATAAAATATAATACCAGCATTTTTACTTCATAGGATTATTGGGAAGATCACATGAAATTAGGTATGTCCAGTGCTCTGCTTACCTTAGAGTCCTAGATGATGATTAGTTTTATATTCATGATGATTCCATAATTCCATGAGGAATTCCAGGTAGCTCCAATAGACACTGAAGGGAAATTTTGAAAAAGTAACTTTACTATATTGAATAGCCTCCTCTTTCACACGTTGAACACTACTGTTGATGGCTTAGCTGCTACAATATTTGAAACTGCCTACATTTGGCATTGTTGACCACCATATGGCCTAAATAGGGTGTTAATTACTGTAATCAATGACAAGAAATAGTGCTACTGATGTTTTTCAACCTATCCAGGTTTTACCTCCACAGACAATCCATATGAAAGAGCTTGTACTAGTAGGAAAGAAATGGAAACTGGTAATAAACAGTAACACTTAGTGCAAGAGAAAATTCTGAGAGAGCATTAGTGTCAAAGTCAAATGAGAAGCCCTGAGGAATACAATTCTTTTTTTTTAAAACCCTTAACTTCTGTGTATTGATTCATAGGTGGAAGAGTGGTAAAGGTGGGCAATGGGGGTCAAGTGACTTGCCCAGGGTCACACAGCTGGTAAGTGTCTGAGGTCGGATTTGAACCTAGGACCTCCTGTCTCTAGGCCTGACTCTCAATCCACTGAGCTACCCAGCTGCCCCCTATACAATTCTTTTTTGACTTCTGGTACACAAAGAATGTTAGTGCAGACTTTGTTTACCACCATTTTCCTCTCAACTCTGCTTCTGACTTTCTGGACTAAAGCATAATGCCTCAGTTGCATTCTTACCATGTCAGAGGGATGTTCCAGGGTAAGAAGATGCCAGGATCCTTCCTCAGTTCCTGGGGTCTTTTCACCATGGTATATTCATCCAATATACTGGTCCCCTTCTTCCACTGCTGAATTCCTTCCCATGCTTCTATTTTGAGCAGGGACAACTTTAATTCCTCCTGGCTAGGTAATCAATCAATTCATTCATCAATAATTATTTATTAAGTACCATTATACTAGGCGCTGGGTATACAAATACAATGAAAGAAATCTCCCTTTGTAATGAGGAAGACAACAAATTAATATGTGAGCATTTGCAAAATAAATATGAGGGGGAAAATATTAAATAGTTAAATATAAGGTGATTTGGGAAGGAAGCCACACAGTACTTGAGGGGTTCAAAAAAGGTTTCATGTAGAGGTTCTTGAGTTGTCTATTTAAGGAACAGAGTGCTTCATTAGGAAGGAAGGAAGGAGAAAATGCATTCCAGACATGAGAGACGTGTGTGAGGAAGAGAGAAAAATCTGATTTGACTGGAGAGCCCCAAAGTCTATAAGATCTTACAAAAGTCATCTCATCTCTTCATAGGGATTCATAAGATATTGGAGCTTCAAAGGACCTTAGAAATCATTTAATCCAACCTTCCTCATTTTATAGATGAGGAAATTGAAACCTAGAATGAGGGAGGTGACTTACCCATAGTCATAAAGCTTGTAAGTGGGGTGTATGGGTAGTCTAGAAGGTCTACCCCTTTTCAGGGCTGCTTATTCACATGATACTCAACTCTCACCCATGGCTCCAAGAAGCTGTAGTGACCATATCCCAATAAAACCATCTCTGAAGATGGGCTAAACCAAATTGAAGATAAACAAAAGACCTCAAACCCATTGGTGAGTTAGGGAAATGTCTACCCCAAGCATGTGAAGACTTTCTCTGGTAGAATGAGCAGATGAAAACAATTGTTCCAATGGCCATGAAAGGGGCTGAAGTAGGAGCTATGGAACACTTAGAGTTTGCTCAGACATTGAAGATACTAAGGTCATCTTCTGCCTCCTAGGCCACTGCAAGTCATCCTGGCTTTTGTCTTGTCACTGGACTTCGATAGTGCTGGAAGCGACACTTCCTCACTTAAATCCAATTTGTACACAAATCAAGTTAATATACCATCATGCTACTGGTCCTAATAAAAATGAAGGACCAGGGGGCAGCTGGGTAGCTCAGTGGATTGAGAACCAGGCCTAGAGACGGGAGGTCCTAGGTTCAAATCTGGCCTCAGATACTTCCCAGCTGTATGACCCTGGGCAAGTCCCTTGACCCCCATTGCCTATCCTTACCCCTCTTCTGCCTTGGAGCCAATACACAGTGACTCTAAGACCAAAGGCAAGGGTTTAGAAAAAATGAAGGACCAACATTAGCAAATTGCACATCCCATATTTGAGCTCAAGACCTCTCACTTCATATCCAGGTTTACAAAATTCATTTTTTAAGTTTAAATTTATTTATTTGTTACATTAAATGTCCTGTTAACTCCTTCCCTCCCACCCCAACTCCTTAGAGAAAGCATCATTTGACAAAAAGATATATGTATATATAAAACTCTGTCTTACTTATTTCTGTCCAACAGTTCTTTCTCTGGAGGTAGACATACACAAGTTATTCTTCAAACAATGTTTCTGTTACTGTATATAATAATCTCTTGGTTCTGCTCATTTTGCTCTTCATAATTTCATGTAGGTCTTTCCATGTTTCCCTCAAATTAAACTGCCTATAATTTCTTAGGGCCCTGTAGAATTCCATCCCAATCCTATGCCACAACTTGTTTAGCCATTTCCCTAAATTCATTTTAACCAGCTTTTGTTGACCACTCATTTAAGGTCTAGCAAGATGCCACGTTCCTTCTCTTGTCCTCCACCCCTGCCTCTACCCCCTATATCGGGACATAATAAAAATATAAAATGAAACCCTTATCCTCAAGGACTTTACCCAGCAGAGTTTTTCTCCCTCCATTCAAAATCACAAATCATCGAGTCCCGCTTTTGGCCCAGACGTCTATCCTTGTAGGGACTCATGCAGAGAAGAACGTGCAGCTCACGGTATCCATAAAGGATCAGTGGGCAACAGTTTGGATAGTTTCTTACAGCCACCATGGATCCTAAGACCTTAAATGCCTTCTGTTTTGTTTTATTTTGTTTATTTTCTTTTCTTTTAAGTAACCATTGAGCCTGAGGGAGAGAATGGCTGGAATTTTCTTTCGCTTGCATATTGGAATGGCTCCCTGTTTTCTTAAGGCTGAAGGAAGAGTAAGCGGTAATCAATAGTGATATCTGCTTGAATCTCGGCTGCTTGATCAAGGTGCTTTTGAAACACATCACAGAGCCCGATTTTCTGTTATTTAGCGCCAGGAGTTATTACCTCAGCAGCAGTGCGGTGTCTAATTTATACCAAATTGTTAGCTGAAATCTATTAAAGTTTATTAGTGCTGTCTCAGAATACAGTAGCATCTCACTGGTTCTGCTCTTGTTTAAAATTGACCAGCTGGTTTAACTCTATTAGCTCTGAAGTTGAGATAAACTGGAGTCTGCAGGAGCCATCTACAGCGTGGGGGGAAATGAATACAAATGAAGCTTCTATGTATTTGGGGTGTTAGCAGCTACCAAATTGCTGCTGGGTTCATTTCTCTCAATGAATCCCTGACCCCGTTATCCCATTACCAACCTGATGGGGAACTGTCCTCACAATTACAGAAAGCCATTGTCAAGATGATGAAGTCTCTAGCAGACAAAGGTATTCCTGGCTCTTCAGAGCTTTAGCCCGTGACAACAAGATGGTGTAACTCTGATTCTCTGGAAGGGAAAACAGGATTTTTTTAGACCTTTTCTCATCTACCCCACCACTGCCCCCAGCCCCAGTTGCTAATGGCCTCCACCTTAAAATGGCTTTGCATTTCCTGGCTATTTATTTTGCACTCACTTATCCTTGTGCATGCTGTTTCCCCAATGGAATATAAGCTCTTCGAGGGCAGGAGTGTTTTTATCTGTGTCTGTATTTCCAGCATTTTATGCACTCAATGAATATTTTTTTTAATTCAGCTGAATCGAATTCATCTGGAAAATTTTACTTGCTGTGAGAGTCTCTATGGGATTGAGCCTCCACTGTCTTTAGGACAAAATACAAAGGCCTCTCATATTTAAAGTCCTTCAAAAGCTTGGTCCCAACTTATCTTTACATACTGATTATGAATTATTTTCTTCATGCACTAATCCCCGTACCCATACATGCTGTTGCCCGTACATGACATTCTAGCTTCCTTTTTCTGTATCTTTGCACAGGGTGTCTTCCATGCCTGGAATTCTCTCTCCTCTCATTTTCCTCTTCAATATTTAGCATTCTTCAGTCCTCAGTTCATGTCACCTCCATTAGGAAGCCTTTCTTGATTCACCCCATTTTAGCCCCACTCTAAATTTCTATGTAATTCTTTTTAATAATACCTGCATTTACACATCTGTAAATAGATTGCCTCTTCCTAATAAAACATAAGCTCCTTGAGGATTGAGACTAGCTCACTTTTGAATTAATATGTCTAGCACCTAGCAGATGGGGCAGCTAGGTGACACAGTGAGTAGAGTACCAAGCCTGAAGTTAGGAAGACTCATCTTCCTGAGTTCAAATTTGACCGCAGACACTTACTAGTTGTGTGACCCTGGACAAGTCACTTCAACCCATTTGCCTCAATTTCCTCCTCTGTAAAATGAGCTAGAGAAGGAAATGGCAAACAGCTCCAGTATTTCTACCAAGAAAACCCCAAATAGGGTCATAAAGGGTCAGAAACAACTGAAACACAATAACCAACACAATTTCTGATACTACAAAGATACAATCCTCACCCACCATGGAAATGACTAGTTATAACATGGTACACAGGTAATTATATTGCTGGCAAGGTTGAGACAATTACAAGGTGAAGATACCAAGAGCTCAAAGAAAGAGAGCATACAATCAAGAGGACCAGGGAAAGTGAGCCTTGAGGAAAGAAACCTTACTGATAGACTTCAGATGAAGTGGGAGAACATTCCAGTCTGGGTGACAAACTGCACACATCCACAAAGGCAGATAGAGTTTGGAGAAAAACTCCTAGTCCTATCTGACTAAAATAGAATTTCATAAAACCAGTTAAACAAAGTATAATAGTGGCAATGTACAACTTAAGTAAAATATGAAAAGCAATAATTACACCAAAGAAATTATGTAAAAAGCAATAAAAATGATGAGGGGCAGTGTGGCTTGATAAACAGAGATCTGACCTCAGAGCCAGGAAGATTTAGAATAAAATCCTGCCTCTCCTAAATATTAGCTTTGTGATCTTGGGCAAGTCAAAACTTTTCGGGGATCCAGGGAGCCCTCCAAATTGCAGAGGAGATTTAGGGCTGTATTGAAACAGGAAATTTCCTCACTTTGGGCTCTAACAAGGAGCTCACAGGTACAATAACCTAAAAGTGATGACTCTGATTAATATAAAAATGGTCACCAAATTAAAGCCTAGTATTGACTATTGTCTTGAATATTTTTCAATAAAGTAGCTCCAAAATTCATATGCTCAGCTAACTATAAAACTACAAATAACTGAATAAGAAATAATTATTATTAATAATCCTGCAAAATCTGCTAGAACACACACAGTTTAAAAAATAATGCATATTTAATTGTACCATTCTTACTAAAATATTGATATTTTAGTAAGAGCAAAAAGACTTTTGTATCATTAATAAATAAAATATTTTAAAATTATCCATTTCATATTTATCTCCTTTTAATATTTTGTTTATATGTCATAGTGTAACATATTAGAACAGTAGAAAATGCATATAATTTATAAATAAGCAATATTGTTTTACTGATAAGAGTATACTGTCAAAATTGTTTGGAGAACACCAGCCTAAGGCACTGAGAATTTACATGACTAGCCCAGGTACTTGTCACACAGTTAGTATGGTCCAGGAACCAGCCTGCTCTAAACCTAGCTGCCCATCAATTGATTCTTATATTGAACTGAAATCTATCTTCATCCTTGAAGATTATATCCACTACTTCTGCAGTAATAGTGAATGAGGAAGTCTTTCCAACTCCAAATTCACTTCTTAGATTTCAAGATAGTGCTGAGATTTCTGGTCTAGATGGCACTGTGGAGAGAATTCTGGGCTTGTAGCTAGGAAGATCCAAATTTGAATCCTGATTCAAATTCTCATCAGGTATGCAACCCCAGCAACTCACTTACCCTTTTTAAAATCTTTCATGCAAAATGGGGATAACAATAGTACCCAATGATAGCTCTAGGAGTTGTTGTTGTGAAGATTAAATGGGACAGGGATGGCCTCCAAAGCAGCCCCCAGATAACTTGGAAGACTCTAAGGACTTCCAAAAATTTATGCCAAGTTAGTGGCCTGTAATCCAGTCCCCAGCTTGTTCGTTGTGCTATTCCCTGGCTCTGCCCCTTTCCTTTAACATCCAAGGATCACTCCTGGAGAGCCAAAATCCAATCCAGCCTGGCTAGAATGCTGGGCCACCCTTCCCTCAAATTCCTACAGAAGACAGTGCTCTGACATTCTGAAATTTGCTCTGACAAGCCTAAATTGCTCATCCTAATGGATCTGGGAGTGAAAACTCACAATTACAGAGATGAGATTGTCTTGTGCACAAATATAGCAACTTAGCTTTTATTTGGGAGTTTTTCCCTCACTACCACCTGGAAGTACAAACTGGAAAAGAACATAGATGGTAAGTCATCTGAAAAGTCGTTTGAACTTCATTGCAACCCTGTAAGACAGGCAGGGGAGGTATGATATCTTCATGCTACATATAGGAAAAAATGAGACTCAATGAGGCTGTAGTCACAAGATGAATTAGTAGCAAACTAAAGACAACTACTCAATACATTCAATATTTCTGACTAAGATGCCTATCTAGCACTACACCACAATTATATTTGGCCAGTCTACACAAGAATTACTCATGGTCAATAGTCTCTATACTTAGTCTCAAAGGTGAATCTGGGTGAGAACTCAGAGCCATAACTAAGAGAGGGCAATAGAGTTCTTACCCCCAGGATTAGAAATTTAGAGGGTGCTGATGACATGTGCAGTCTTTCAGCAAGATAGAAACAACAGGCGTTTGTGTCTAGTTAGCAAGAATAAGTAGAAATAAATAGGAAGTCACTAGATAATGGCTGAGGATAGTCTCCTCTCTTACACAGGAATCTTGCATAGATACAGTGTCTTATTTCCTTCATGAGAATTTTGAGGAAGAGACCATCAGAGCCATGAGTGTATCCCAAGACAGTTCTAAGCATTCAAAGAGAATCATAAAGTCAAAGAATTAGTGTTGAAAGTAACCTTGGAAGCCAACTAAACTCACCAAGTGCTTAGTACAGTGCCTGGCACACAGAAGTTAGGTAATAAATATTTATTGACCGACTCCAATACCCACAGGAAGGTGTTTCATGTCCCCTTGAACTGAGAGTATATTTCACATTGCTTACTCCAGGTACAAAAATTGTAGTACCAGCTCTTTGAGGGTTCCCTAGTCAAGGGAGCAATCCTGAATGAAATTCATCTAAATGAAAACAACCACCATCTCCTTCCTCTGTAGAAATGAAGAATAAAAGAACAAAGATGTTGAGTGATAAGGGACAAAGCAGCAAGGTGGCAGAGAGATTTAGGGTCTTTAGAGTCTAAAAAATACTTAACAAAGATCATTAAATCAATGTTTATAAATTACTCTCCATTCTCACTAAATGGCAGAGCAAGTAAGCAGAGCTAAAGGAGACAAGAGTACTACCCAAGGTGTCTGCATGAAATAAAAGCAGAGGGAAAGGTGGCAGCTGTAAGCAAGCCTCCTGTGGAGAGCTCTGGTTAGTGATAGCTCTCACTTTAAACACTTCAAATTGTTTTCTATATAAATTATCTAATTTCATCATCACCCTCAGCCTGTAGAGTAAGACAAGTTAACTGGCTCTTTTTAAAAAATGAGGCAGCTAGGTGGCACAGTGGATAGAGTTCTTCTGAGCCTAGAGTCAGGAAGACATCATCGTGAATTCAAATCCAACCTCAGACACTTATTGGCCATGTGATCCTGATCAAGTCTCTTAATTCTATTTGCCTCAGTTTCCTCGTCTGTAAAATGAGCTGGAAAAGGAAATGGCAACCACTCCAGCACCTTTGCCAAGAAAACCCCAAATGAGATCACAAAGATTTGAAAAACAATTGAAAAAAATAAGGAGATTAAAGCCTACAGAGGTCAAATGATATGCTCATAGTGACTATCTCCCATGTTAACATAGTACCCAGCACATAGAAAAAGCTTTATAAATGCTTTTTCATTCATTCATTCATTCATTCATTCATTCATTTTCCCTACTAGACTACATGATCTTTGAGGTTGGGGACAGATGTGTCCCCAGTGACTAATAAAATATCTTGAACCTAAGAATTTGACAAATATTCATTGAATTGAATACAAAGACATGACAGGGCAAATTTTGATGAGGAAGAGGACATCAAGTTCATGGGAACATTTCTAGAGGGTGCTAAGCAATCAAGAGGAAGCATGAGGTCACAAAATGAGAGAAGCCAGCTAACTATTCAAGAACACTCCACAATGTCATTTAGCTTCTCCTTGAAGACTTCTAGTGATGAGGGACTCACTACTTCCTAAAGCAGTACATTCTACTTTTAGATACCTCCTCCCTCTTCTTCCTCATTTTTTCAGCTCCCTTTTATGTGTTGTTTTCCCTCATTAGGTTGTAAGATCTTTGAGGGCAGAAACAATCTTCCTTTTGGCTACTATATATCCTCAATGCTTAACACAATGCTTAAGATAACACATGCTTAACAAACATTTGTTCTTTATATGCTTGCCTTTACCACTCTTGCTCTGGAAACCACAATATCAACATTACCATTGCTTTCAGAAAGGGCATGATAATCAGCTGCCATATTGTTCCTCTCACCATCTCTGTGACTGCATAGACCAAAACAACATACTTCCCTTCCCCTGGCCACTCATATATAGATATAAATATAGATATAGATAAAGATATAGATATAGATATAGATGATATAGATATAGATATAGATGATATAGATAGATAGATAGATATAGATATAGATATATGTTGTCTTCCCAATTAGAATTTAAGCTCTATGAGGAGAGGAATAGTTTTGCTTTTGCTTATGTCTTTGTATCTTCAGCACTTAGCACAGTGCCCAGTGCCTAGCAGTACTTAATTAGTGTTTTCATTCAAGCAGACTATACCATGTCTGAACATCTGTGGCAAAAGTGATAGAAGCTGACTTATTTAATGAGGTGACTCACTGTAGCAGTACCACTGAATTGTAATGCAGTTGTGGAAACACAAATGTCTTCTCAGAAACCAAGACAGTTAAGAAAGAAGAATGGATGCTACCAGAGCCAGTAGATTTTATGGGGTGTATTCACCTTTATAGAGAGTTCTAATTATTCAAAGAATATGGCCCAGATCACTTCACCTCCCTGGGCCTCAGTTTCCTCATCCATAAAACGAGGTGTTGGATTAAATGGACTCTGGTGTCCTTTCTAGATCTACATATTATGGCTTAGGAAGAATAAAGCTACATTGCCTGGTTTCCTAAGGATAAAGACTTACATGCTATCTCTGTTGTTATCCTGGAATGTTAGATGGTGCAATGGCAATCCAAGCAGAGACAGTCAGACTGAGAGAAAGAGAAACACACATAGAGAAAGAAAGAACATGTCCCCCTTCTGGGGCTCTGGTGTCATATGACAATGTCTGTTATTATCCCCACATAGTAAATAATCAGTGTTCCAATAAGTGTGATGAGACTACCTTGTAGAGAGAGCTTAGACACTCTTCTAAAATAGTACTAATTCTGTGACCAATCAGCTCATCACTTCTTTGAGGACTCAAACACTAGAGTAAGATTTGGGGTTATAATTGCTGAAAAGGAACTTTATAGACCACAGAGACACTCTTTGACTTCACAGGTTTTCCAAGGGCCAAACCAGCTGGCTAATCAGAATGAGAATCCAGCTCCTAAAATAAATAAAATTGACTCCAGGGAATGAGATGACAAATAGGAAAAAGTAAATGCTGGTGTGCCTTTCCACCAGATTCCAGGACGGCATGAATCAGCTATCCAAAAGTGAAATGGACTGCCTTGGGAAGCAATGGCTTCCCCTTAACTGGAGGTCTTCAGGAAAAGACTGACTGGCCACCTGTCAGCAATATCAGAGAGAGAATTCTTCATCAATTTTACAAGAGACTAGATGATCTCTGGGGTTCCTTCCAACTCTAAGATTCTGTGGTTCTGGCTGGACTGAGAGTGAGAATGAAATCTGGGTTGCAAGCTGGGGTACTCCTTTAGGTTATCTTGGTTCTCCCTTAAACTACTGGCTTCAATCATTTTCCATGTCCAAGTCACACAGTGTATATTCTTGCCCTGTTGTGTTTTAGGTAAACATTAAATAGCATTAACCATAGAGATCAGCCAAACTGTTGGGTAATTGATCAGTGGCAAACCTGAGGGTTTTCAAGGAAAGCAAACTGCTTTGGCTTACCACACAGCTCCTGTCTGTTTCAAGTACTGTTGGTAAATAGCATTTCTTGGGATTAATATCAAGTATTCATTTTTAACAACATTAATTTACGATGTGTGTTATCCCACTTTACATCCTGCAACATGACTTATTCAAGAGGTGGCCCTTTGGTGGATAGTATTTATTCATCTAATCACTGCATTTGCTTGAGATTTCTAGGTTAATGGGACAGAGTTTGGAAAAGATTATGTTTGCAGGTTGTTTGCACAAATATCTTTCATGAAGAAATCTGCATTCCAAACATTTCCTGGAAAACCTGCATTCTCTTGGCCTGACTGCCGCAAAGACTCACAATGTGTTACTGAAGTGGCCTTAAGAAATTACAAGTATATGTTGCCTCCCCACTATGGAATGCAGTATCCTTTTGGCAGGCACCGTTTCCATTTTAACATTGTATTTACAAAGCCTTTAATAGTGCCTGGCACCTAGGAGGTGATTAATAAATGCTTGTTGATTAATGAGTTGGGCATCTTCTGGTTTTGAAGCACTGTAAAGGGTCTTTTAGGAGATAGAAAATTTCTTATGCTTTAAATGGATATAACATGTATTATAGTTTGTATGCATTTTCCTCATTACCATTCCATGAAGGGGGTGTCTGTGGGTCCTGCCTCTGAAATTTTCGTATCTTTGTGAAGGCAAAGAATGATGCCCATGAAAAAATGACAGCAGCGACCAAGGTTTTAAGAATCCTCACCAGTGAGCAATGACTTAAGATCGTTTGTCAACAACTAAAGCCTTATAAACATTTACTAGTGACTAAGGACTTATAAGTATTTAGAAATGAGAGGCGTGTTAGTCAACAAACCAGAGACTCATGGCGAGGCTTTATATAATGCCTCCTTTCCTTAGTTCCCTACTAACTTTGTGAGGAAGTTGGTCTAAGAGTGCCTGTTCAGTCCTGAGCTCCATGACTACAGTACAGGAAGTATAATAGAACTGTAAAGAAAAAGGCAATTAGAAGACATGCAGTCCACTTCCCTGTGGGCATAATTGACTCTAATGTGGCCAAAAACCTCTCTAGAACTCATTTTTCCTCACTTGTAAACTGAGGCAAACAATTGCTGCCCAAACCTATCCCACTGGATTGCATTGAGGATCCATTCAGATAGCTGAGAGATGACTTTGACAATTTTCATTAATATACTAAAGAGATTATAATAGCTTATGTTAATGTAGACTTTATATGTTATTTCATTTGATCTTTGCAACTACTCTATGAACTATGTAAGGCAAATATTATTATGCTTCTTTTGCAGATAAGATAACAGGGAGTCAGAAGGTCAAAAGACTCTCCAAGGAACACATAGGGAGTAAGCAGGGATTGCTCAAAAAGTAGAATGTATGTGAAAAAAGAGTGTAAAAGTGAGATGAATAGGTAGGAATAGATACAGACAGACACATGTGTATAGGTATACATATATTGTTGTTGTTCAGTCGTTTCAATTGTGTTCAAATCTTCATGACCACATTTGGGGTTTTCTTGGCAAAGTTCCTGGAAAGGTTTGCCATTTCCTTCTTCAGCTCTTTTTACTTATGATGAGCTAAGACAGAGTTGTGATTTCCTCAGAATCACATAGCTAGTAAATGTCTGAGGGCAGATTTGAACTCAGGAAGATGAGATTCAGATCTCTTATTCTATTCACAACACCAACATAGCTCCTTATACAATATACAGTGTGTGTGTGTGTGTGTGTGTGTGTGTGTGTGTGTGTGTGTGTGTAGGGTAATATGGAAGAAGAAAAAACAAGATTTGGTGAATTACAATATGGGACATGAAAGAGAGGAGTTGAAATACTCTTCCACTTTCTTCTCTTGAAAAAATGTCAGCAAAATTGTCCTTTGCGGAAGGAATTAAATAAATGAAGAGATATTAGGTTTCAGAGTTAGAACAGACCTTAGAGATCATTTAGTCCAATCCTCTTGTTTATCTGAGATGGAAATCTGAGTGCCAGAAAAGTCAAGTGGCTTGTCCAATGTCAGCCAGACAATAAGTATCATAGTTGAGACTTGACCAAGGAGCCCCAATTCTACCCATTCATGACAGTCCAATGGAAGAAGGCACTGCTGGTAATCAGAGGACTTGGGTTCAAATCCCATTCTTTAATGGTTACTATGTGGCCTTAGGCAAATCACTTAATGTCCCTGTGCCTCAGTTTCTTCATCTATGAAGCAAAGAGGCTTAACTAGATGGTCTTTGAGGTTCCTTCCAGCTCTACGTTTATGATCCTATAATCCTATCTCAGCTTTTCTTGGGTATTCAAAAAATGTCATAGCTCTTACTTTCCCCTCTTATCTAAATTTTTCAACCTGAACTAGAATGAAGCTTAGTAACATCCATTTTAACCAGAACTGTAAGTCCGAAATGGGCTTTATAAATGAATGGTCCATAAAGCTACTGAAAATCTGATTTTGTTGCAAAAGCATGATTGTAACAGATTTCTAGCTATTTCCAACCTTTTAACACCGTCTCTTGTGAATCAAGAGATTTTTTTTTAATCTCATAACAAAATGGGCTCCACAGCTTGTTTACCACCCTCTTGGGTAAATACCTCGGCATTCACTATTCTACCCCCACCCCCCACCCTTCTCTTTTGTACTCACCCACCCTCTTTCCCCATCTTCTCTAAATTGAAATGTTTTGAGAAAATGGCATAATACATGTCAAAATCCTGTTGTTTTGGCCCTAAATCTCACATTTCTTGGCAGGAGATGTTTCTGTTTAATCCTAACGCTAATATTTAGAAAAGTGGCAGCAGATTTAAAACAGTCATTTGCATCTTGCCAGAGATCTATAGCATTCCAGGACCAGTCAATCAATTCGTGGCAATCAGGACATTAAAAAAAATGGAATATTGTAAACTGCAGAATCTAACAGAAAACAATTTTATACTGAAGAACTGAGAAAACAGCCTTGATTAAGGCAGCATAGTTGAGCTCTGGAAATGTTGTATTTTCTGGACTGAGATCTATTGTCCAAAAACACCTTGGAATGTAAGTTTTTAAAAGCTTGATGTCAGATCCTATTGCCAGAATTCTGAATGGAGTTAAACTCCTAAACATCATGCTTTCTCTTGAAAAACATGGCCTTAAAGTCTGGTATCATAAGGCTAATGATGGCATAATTAGCACGTGGCAAAGGAGCCTTTTACCCAAGGATCTCATATCTAAGGGTGTGTGTTCTACCTACCCATGAAACTGTAGTTTTTCCTTAGGAGGGTACTAGTTTACAAGTCAAGGGAATAGCTTCTTTCCCAAAAGTGGTCATTGTAATTACACTTCACTTTAGCATCTTCCAATAGACTTGGTAAAACCACACCTAGGTGGCCATCCCAAATGTCTGGTGGTGGTGGCACTTCTCTCCCTGAAACCTCAGAAGTCAAGAGCAAGATGCAGTGGGAAACACATCAGTGAATCTTTCATCACAAACATACTCCTATTCAGAAGGTCCCACTGTCCACCATGCCATCTTGCCCCTCCTGAATCATTCTTGTTCCACATGAAAAACCTGTTATTTCCTAAGTTATAAAAATTTGCTTGTTTTAACTCTGTTAAGGAATCTTACCAGAATCAATTCTATTTTTCAGACTAGGGTTAGAGAGAAGGCAGGTGGGGATAATCTAAAGATTGATAGGGGAAGAAAGGAGAGGGGGGGAAAAGCAAGGTATCAAAAGAGAAGAAATGGGAGGAGAAATGAGAACTCATAGAAAGGCAATGTGCATAGTAGAAAGATCATTGGATTTGGAATCAGACTGCTTGGGTTCAAATCAAAGCCCCTTAATACCTGTGTAACCCTGGTCAAGTCACTTCAGATCACTATAAACTCATTGTTTATCTCGTTGAATTCTTTCATTTTTGTGGATAACGAAATAAAGAGTCTGTGGTACAGGGATGCTATATGATCTGCTGAAGATATTATAGACAAGCATCAAATTTCAATCATATCCCTATGTGTTCCAACTCCAGAGTCAGTGTTCTTGTTCCTATTCATTCTGCCTCTCTGTACCAAGCTACCTTAACTTCTTTGGTCTGTTTCTTCCTTTCCTCACCTAATATACAATTAGATAAATATACATTGTATAAGGTGTTGAACTTAGAGTCAAGAAGTCTTGAATTCAAATGTAACCTCAGATGTTCACTAATTGTGAACTTAAGCAAAATCACTTTTTTAACTTTTGCCTGGCTCAGTTTTCTTCCTTGTAAAAGGAGGATAACAATAGCACCTGTCTCCCAGGATTATTGTGAGAATAAAACAATATTTGTAAGGCATTTTTCAAACTTAAAGTGCTACGTACATGTAAGTTATGTATAACATAAAAATGTTTAAGAAAAGTATTTCCAAAGTCTCTCTCAGTTCTTTGATTCTTTGAAGTAAAAAGACACTAGTCTCTAGAGAGATAAAAAAGAAAGGATTCTTTTAATGAGAGAAAAAAATATATTTTAAATTATTTAAGAATCTAAGCTGACCAATGAGAGAAATGGTCTTCTCACTCAAGAGCTCTCTTTAATGAGAGAAATATATATTTTAAAAATTATTTAAGAATCTAAGCTGGCCAAATATTATCCATCTCTAGAACCCAGATTTCTGGGAGTCTAGCCTGATTTGTTCTGTCTTGTCTCTACCTTGTAAATACACATTTTTGTATTTCTGGATTAAGAATGACAAACAATTCCCAATAGGGATGAAACCAGTGATACTATTTTGGTTAGAAAAACAGCAGTCATATTAAAGCTTCATTAGAAATAGAAACAAACCCTCTGCCAGCCACTTGCTAAAGAAGTAAATGCAACATCTAGAAAATGAAGTGATTGTCACCAGCCAAATGAGACTCTGTGTACGTATTGTAGAGATGTCAGGAGACACATCCTGCCGTCATCAAAGCTTTAATTCACTTGAAGTAATTAAGTTCGACTCAGTGTTCATTTCGGTGTATGGCATCGAATAGCAGTCAACAGTCCTATGTTTTTTTCTTATTTCCATTCATGCCTGCTTTCAGCTCTGGTTGTTTGTGACTTTGCTGTGAAAGAAGCTTGGGAAAGAGGAGGCACAGGGTGCTTCTATGTATACAATGGCTCCAGGCTGAGTTGTGGCCACACCCATGTCTCCTTCCATGACGCCACCCCAAGTCCTGACTACATACGGGAAATATTAGTATCTCCTTCTCTAAACTGTTCACAAACTCTTTGCCTAAACCTTTGCTTTAACCTACATAAAAAGGTTGTCATACTGGAAAGAGATCTCTTGAGTGAGAAGACCTCTTGCAAATCCTAGTTCTGAAACTTAGTCTCTATGTGACCCAAGGAAAATCATTGAATAGCCCTTGGCCTCAGTTTCCTCATCTGTAAAATGAGAGAGTTGGTTTTTGAGGCATTCATTATATTTCCAATTCTATGATTTTATAATCCTTTGTATCATTGATTCTTATGAACTTGTCCTTCCTTCCATTAGACTATAAGCTCTTTGCAAGTAGGGTATATGATCTATTATATTTGTATGCCTAGTGCAAAGTATTATGTCATATAATAATAATAATAATAAAAGATTGATTGATTGCCATAAAACAGCAAGAGTAAAAACAATACAACTAACATCGATATGATGCTTTCTATGTGCCTATAAGCACTTTATAAATATTTTCTCATTTGATCCTCACAACAATATTTTTTTTGAAACCCCTACTTTCTGTCTTAGAATCAGTGTATTCTGTGTATTGATTCTAAGGCAGAAGAGCAGTAAGGGCCAGGCAATGGGTGTTAAGTGACTTGGCCAAAGTCACACAGCTAGGAAGTATCTGAGGTCACATCTCAATGCAGGAACTCCTACCTGGCTCTCATTGCACTGAGCCACCTGGCTACCCCATCTTACAACAATCTTGGGAGGGAGGCATATTCTTATTATCCTCATTTTACAGTTGAGGCAACTGAGATAAACCAAGGTTAAATACCTTGTCCAAGGTCACAAAAAGAGCTTGTGTCTGAGGCTGTGTTTGAACTCAACTTTTTTCTTGGCAGTAGGTCCAATGTTCTATCTACTGTGCCACCTAAGCACTTTTTGTTATTCTAGACCTGCGACTTCTTCAGAGAAAAAGATTTCCCTTATGAAGAATTCCTCCGCCAACGCATACTGGCAAATTTTCTGAAACTTAGAGTCCTAGAGAACTATCTCAGGGCACTGAGAAGTTAAATGGTTAAGGTTGTGACAAGGTCACATCACCAGTAAGGGGCAGAGAAGTGGGATTTGAACTCAGATTTTCAAGACCAGTTCTCTGTTCACTATCCTAACACACTTCCCCTTCCAAATGTTTACTGATTTTAAATAAATAAGCAAAAAGCTAACTACAAAAGGAGATTTCAAGCTAGAAGGGGCCTTATAGATCAAATTATCTAGCCTAACTTCTTAATTTTACAATTGAGGAAACTAACCTGCAAGGAAGTGACTTGTCCAAAGTCACTCTGGGCACTCTATGATAGAACCAAGATTCAATCCTAAATCTTGATGACAAATCCATCACTCTTTCCTTCTGGACAAAAATAGGATCATAGATTTATGACAAAAGGGATTTTGGAGGCCATTTTAGTTCAACCTCCTCATTTTATATGTAAAGAAACTGAGGCCTTGAGAGATTAATAATGGAGAATATAATAATATAGAATATTGGTATTTCTTGACTAAATTCCTATGACTGAAGAACCTAGTCACTGAAAACATCCCATAATACCTTTCCTATAGATACAGAGTGTTTCTAATTTTCTTTAAATCCATTTTTCTTTCTATTGTAATCCACATTTCTCTAAAAAATGTGGAAAGTGACAAAGTGACATTGACATTGAGCCCTCCTTAAATTCCCCCACTAATTGTCATTACACATGTTTAGGTCTTCACAACTTTATAATGTCAGAGATGCAAGACTTCTAAACTCAATCTTACTCCTAAACCTTAATGCTATCATTTTATCCTTACAACAATCCTCTGAGGTAGGTATTATTATTCTCATTTTTCAGAGGGCAAATGACATGCACAGCTAATATGTCTGAGGCTAGATTTGAAGCTCAGGTCTTTCCTCAAGTCCAGGTCCAGTATCAACCTGTCTAACCTTAGGATTCATTATCTAGATCCCTGACTCTAAGGCTACATCCTTTTCACTAGGAGGATTCTTTCCCTTTGGGTTGATTAACTGCCTTGCAATCTCCAGCCTAGGTTATGGATATCCCCTTCTGAAGCAGTAGTTATTAGATTTGCACTAGCACTAGAGGTTCATGGGAGCAGATGTAGGCATAAGACCTTCAGATCAAGCTTCTAGAGAGCTTTAGAACAGAACTTCATTCAATTCTGTCTACAAAAAAAGAGAGAGAAAGGACTCCTGAAATTATAGATTTTCCTGGGTCTCCTTTACTGGCCTCCAGAGTCAGGACCAGATCCCTTTCGTGGAGCAGATCTGAGAAAACCAGAGACTATAAAGGATCCCCATCCTTACCGCCCCCAAAAGGTGGAAGGTGATAAAAAATACAATTGAATTAAAAATTATTTACTCAATATAGATAGTGGACCTGGACTTGTGCCCAATTAACAGGACATTTGAGGGAAGGGAGGTACATTTGAGCACATTTGTGCCAGGAGAGAGATGTACCACAGTGATAAGGACCTTTGAGGGGAACATTAAGTAGAAAGGGAAACATTGGCTCAAGGTCAAACAAGCATAATTTGGGGAAAGCCAATCCCCATGAAATAATGGACAATGGGACTCAGGATTACCAAGAAAGGGAAGTATGTTCCCAGGATGTTAACTCTCCTTATCAGGAACCAGGCCCATATCTCCCCACCCTAGGTATAGCTTTGAAAATAAAGGGAGTGTATGATCATGTTGAAGTATTTGGTTCAGTATAGAAAACTGGAGAGCAGAGAAATCAGTCTGAATTGGACTAGCTGAAGGTTTCCTGAGAGAATTGGAATTGGAATTAAGCCACAAAGGTTGAAAAGAACAAACCTGGGGAAGAAACAGAAAATGAGAAAAAGAAAGTTTCTTTGGGAAGTTGGAGGTTTTCCAGAACCTAAGACTGAGAAAGTTTTCCAAAAAAAGCTATGGCCTGAAAGAAAGCCCAAGGTTGAAGGAGGCAATAATAAAGCAGCGGCCTAGGAATAGAGGGAAAGGATATAAGGTCCTTAGAACATTAGATTTAGGGATGGAAATAATCTTTGAGATTATCTAGTCCAAGCTAGTCATTTTTACAGATCAAGAAACTGAGGGCCAAAGAAATTAAGCGACCAACTCAATACTAGTTAAAAGAGCCAGATTTCAAACCCAGGTCCTCTATTTCTAAAGACAGGGCTCCTTCTAATATAACACAAGGTCAGGAATCTAAGAAGCAAGTAAAAGAAAAGGACTACTTTGAGCTTTTTGGTGACTTTCCTTAGAGATGGGTGGGCTTTGCCAATTCTTCCTGAACTTCATCCTCCACGGCTCAGACCATGCATCATTGTCAACAGCCCTAATTTGAGCTTAATGTAAGTTTCCCCTTGTGATGATGCTGAGAGGAGGGGAGGTGCCAGCTGAGAAATTAGCTGATCTCTGGCACTTAGTGAGGAATTTCTGAGAGTACCTGTTGGAAGCCTATTAGTCCGGCTGTGTACCTGGCTCCCCTATCTCCAACGTCAATGCCACTAAAATAAGGAGGACCCTGAGGGACCGGAGTCCAAAGATCATTTCTGTCAGGCAGAAAAATCATTCATCAATCCCCTTCCCCAGTCATCCCCTAAGGCTGAGGCAGGAGTCCAGTTTAATGTGAAGGATGCAGCATGGCTGTTCCATATGTGTCTAGCAAGAGCCTTTTCTTCCAGTCAGACCAGTAGGAGAAGGTCACAGCTCTAGAGCTGGGAGGCAACTTAGAGACCACCTCCTTCGCTATCTTCATTTAATAGGTGGGGAAACTGAAGCTCTGAAAGGTTCCATGAATTGCCAAAGGTCATACAAATAATAATCAGCAGTGGGATTTGAACTCAGGCAAGGACTCTTTGCACTGAACCATGGCTCTCAAGATTTGGCCATGTTTTGCTCTCCTGCCCCCACCACCGTAGGCAGGTGTGTTATCCCCCTGTGGATCCTTCAGACTTCACCATAGTGGGGCACATTTTGCATTTCCAGCTTATAAATGGCCCAGCTCAATTGGTGGGCAATCCCCATCCCACCTGTCACCAATACTGCCACCAAGCTGATCAATGCAGTTAGAGTTATGAGAAAAGACAGGTTGTACCTAAGAGAGCTCTCATCTGGATTAAGTCAGCCCTTGAAATATTGATGAAGTCCAGGCGCCCAAGATACAGGGCCTTTACCTTACCTACGTATAGATTACTCAAGCATGGGCCATCCTGCATTTATTTAGTGCTCATCTGCAGAACACATTTTGTTTGTTTGTGCATGTATATGTGTGTGTATGTATGTGTGTGTGTTGTGTTTTTTTTTCTCCAAGCCTATTACATTATGTTAAATACCCTAAGGGCTCAGTATAAAACATGACTAGAATGAATAAAGGTTGGGGGGGAATCTTTTCTATCTCATTAGATGGTCTGAGTTTTGAAATCTGTTCTAAAAGTGTTGTAAAGTGTGCAGTGTTGTAGATTAATGCACTGAATACATTTCTACAGTTCTTGATGTGTTTCATAAAAGGTCCATTTCAAAAGTGTGCTGTATTATAGGTGAACACTCGCAGTAAATAATCTTGTTACAGAAACCTAAGCAATTTTTACAAGGCGTATTTCTGGCTGACTGAACAATTTATTCTCCAGATGTCACATTGTATTTTTCCAATATAAAATGAAACAGCTATTTTTTTTCCCTTTTAAGGCCGACTGCACGACTTTGTCTGAGCTTAGAACAAAGAGCCCCTCCTTAAGGAGATTAATCTGGTGTTAAAAGCCCATTACTTCAAAATTAACACTACACCTGGTGAGACTGGGCAAGGTCCATCATTTAATTTCATTCAGAGAAATGACACTAACCTTCTAGGCAAGTTCTTTCCTCCAGGTTACCCACTTAGACAAGACTTCTTTGTCCTGGACTCCTCTGGCAGTCTGGTAAAGCCTATGGATCACTTCTCAAAATACTGTTTTTAAATGCATTAAATAAAATACATAGAACTCTAAAGAAAACCAATTCTATTGACATACAGTTACCAAAAATATATTTAAATACAAGGTCATAGACACTACATTAAGAACCCTTGCATTAAGGAAATTTTTATTGAGCCTGTTGCACTAACATAATTTTTTTTAAGTTAGGAGAGAGAAAGATGAGAGAAGACAAAAGTAGAAGATGAATAATAGGTTGAAAAAGGGAAACAGAAGATAAAATGGATGGGAGGAAAGGAAAGAATGAAGAAATAAAGAAAAAGGAGGAGAAAAAAGGAGGAAAATAGAGGAAAGGAGGAAAAGCATAAGGCTTTCTTTTTTTAAATGCATATTCTACCACTAGAATTGATAGTAATTATTGGTGCTGACAATTTGGGATATATTATATGGCTTCAGGCAAGGAGGACATAGCTCTGCCTGTAGTGCTATCACAATAAACTACTAATAAAAAACATGGAATAGTTTAAGATCCAGCTGAAAATGAAGTGACCTGGAATGTCAGCAATGGAAACAAATCTCCAGATTATTCACAGAGATATATCAGCAGACTCATTCTCTGCATAGGTAGAGAGTCCCCTGGGCATATAATTCCTAGAGAGAAGAGAGATGGTGCTGATATGAGTTAGCTAAATAAATGGACAGATAAAAAGACAGACAGCAGATAGATAAATAGATAGATAGATAAATAGATAGATAGATAGATAGATAGATAGATAGATAGATAGATAGATAGATAGATAGATAGATAGATAGATATTGGTGATATGACCTCTTCCTAAGAGATTCATTACTTTAAAATCAGTTAGCAAAGTTAGTTGAGATATTGTGAAGATCTGTTTTGCTAAATTTTTTTGTATTGATAAGGAAGATTAATCATTTTAAAAACTAGAAATTTTTAATAAAACTTTAAAAAATTTTAGCAAAAGACCATGGCTTAGAAAAAAAAAAACTAGATAAGACAAGAAAGACATCTGGCTTTGAACAAGTTTAGAAT
The DNA here is from genome assembly GCF_016433145.1 of Gracilinanus agilis. NCBI lineage: Eukaryota > Metazoa > Chordata > Mammalia > Didelphimorphia > Didelphidae > Gracilinanus > Gracilinanus agilis. Next base: position 296,107,352 of record NC_058131.1, on the reverse strand, counting down.
GTTAATAAATATAGTTCAATACATGAAAATTCAGATTTCCAAAAGAATTCCAGGGTGTCTTCTTAATCTAAATCCTATCATACCTGAATTGGTGAATTGGTCCAACCATTCTGAAAAGCACATGAGATTTATACTAAGAAACAAAAATATCCATATCCTTTGACTTAGAGACATTATCATGAAGCATATACTCCAAAAGGTCAAAGACAGAATAGAAGATCCCACGTTTACCATCGGAATCATAGCTTTAGATTTGGAAGGGATTGTTAGAGGCCCAATCTAACCCTCTCACTTTACAAATGAGGAAATTGTTGCAGAGCAAATTTAAATTATTTGGCTGGCCAGTGATACACAACTAGTATATGATTGAAGAACAATTTAAAATCAAATCTTCCTCTTAAAATAATTAGTTGATTGATTTAGAATATCTTTCCATGGCTACATGATTCATGTTCTTTCCCTCCCCAATCCTAGCACTGACGAGCAATTCCACGGGTTTTACACGTAGCATTGTTCTAAACCTATTTCCATATTATTAATATTTGAAATAGAGTGATCATTTAAAGTCATCATCCCCAATCATATCCCTATCATACCACTTGTTCAATCATATGTCTTTCTTCTGCATTTCTACTCCTACAATTCTTTCTCTGGATGAGGATAGTGTTCTTTCTCATAAGTCCTTTAGAATTGTCCCAAGACATTGCACTGCAGCTAGTAGAAAAGTTCATTACATTTGATTGTTCCACAATGTGACAGTCTCCCTGTACAATGTTCTCCTGATTCTTCTTTCTCTCTGCATCAATTCTTGGAAGTCTTTCCAGTTCACATGGAATTCCTCTATTTCATCATTCCTTTCGGCACAATAGTATTCCATCAGCATCGGATATTACAATTTTTTCAGCCATTTCCCAATCAATGGACACTCCTTTATTTTCCAACTTTTTGCCACCATGAAGAACGTGGTTATAGATATTTTTGTATAAGTATTTTTCCTTATTATCTTTTGGGGGTACAAACCCAGCAGTGGTATTGCTGGATCAAAGGGCAAACAGTCATTAAAGCCCTTTGGACATAGGTCCAAATTGCCCTCCAGAATGGTTAGATCAGTTCCCAGCTTCACCAGCAATGCATTAGAGTCCTAATTTTGCCACAACCCTTCCAACATTTATTATTTTCCTTTACCATCATATGGCCAATTTGCTAGGTGTGAGGTGGTACCTCAGAGTTGTTTTGATTTGCATTTCTCTAATTATGTGAGATTTAGAACATTTTTTCATGTGTTTATTGATAGTTTTTATTTCTTTATCTGAAAATTGCCTATTCATTTCCCTTGAACATTTATCAATTGGGGAATGGCTTGAAAACCAAGCCTTCATGATTCTAAAATATTTATAACAACATTTTTATGCTAGCAAAGAACTAGAAACAAAGATTTCTGCCAATCAAAGAAAAGCTAAACAAATTACACAATAACCATGTAATGGAAATGTTTCTGTGCTGTAAGAAATGATGGCTTTGGAGAATTTAGAAAAGCATGAGAAGACCAGAGAAATAAGAAGAGTGAAGTAAACAGAACTGGGAAAGTAAACTACCCAATGATTACAACAATATAAAACAATGGGGGAAAGGTAATTTGTATGATCTCTTTAAGTGCCCTTAAATTCTAAAATTCAGCAATTCTTGATTGTTAGTCATTATAATTATTTATTTATATTTATTCTCTACATGCTCATGTACAGACATCTCCTCCATTTAGAATATAAACTCCTTCGGAGTATGGAATTTTTCATTTTTTGTATTGTACCCCATAGTTTCTAGCAAAGTGCCTGACTCATTGGAGGTGCCTGGCAAATGCTTGTTCATTGACTAATTGATCACATCCTCCACCCCTCATTTCCTTAAGATAACCATATAAAGCATTTAAATGCAACAAATCATGAACCATGAGTTAGGAAGGAATTTGGCCAAAGCCATTTCCCTGGATTTTCAGTCTTAGAGACTCAATCCTTTGCTCCAAAAGGAGGGGAATATAAATGAAGGGGTTGGACTAAGGGACCTCTAAGGTCATTGCAACTTTAAATCCATGCTCCTACATCATGCTGGGAGAATATTTTACCTCTCCCCATGAACTGTCATTTTCTCTAGGAAGAAATCAACCTCTTATATCAGAGCTCTGACACATAAGTAATGAAACTAAACTTAAAAAAAAAAAAGGTAGCCCCTTGAAAGTAGTTCCCCTAGTGATCTAGACACTCCTTTTTAAAATATTGCTATTGATTAATCATTTTTAGGAGTACTCTTTGGAAATTTCTTCAAAGATTACAATGTAATTTTTTAATATATGTCTTGGGTTTTTTATTTTTATTTTTTCAAATTTCTTTATTTGTTTACTACAATAAAACACCCAATTACTCTCTCCCTCCATTTCCCCTGTTAGAGAAGGCATCATTTGACAAAAAGATATTTGTATATATAAAACTATATCTTACTTTTTTCTGTTTATCAGTTCTTCGAACATCATTAGTGTTAGCAACTTTCCACGCTTTGATGATGCTTTTGATTTTTGAAATTAATAAAAAACCATTCACAGACAAGAATGGTAAATGAGGAACAAGATCAATCTAGTTGGGTAATCTCATTTTGAGCCAAGTAAGATGTGACTAAAGTTTTGTTCTGTTTTGTTGTACCATACCTGGGATATCACTGGTGTAGGAAGTCTTCACTGTGGTACTTCTCCTTCCAATGCAAACCAGCAATTTCTTTGCCACATATAGCCTGAAAAAATTGCCTGAGAGCACTAAAAGATTAACTGACTTGACTAGGGTCATAGCCAGAATGCAGTTGAGGAAGGTTTTAAACCCAAGTCTTCACACTTAGGTCAACACTGTCCACTATACCATGCTATGTAGAAATTAAAGACTAACATTTATATTATTTGCTCTGAGCAACTACGACATCATTGGACCAAATGAATAGCATTCCAAGGTGGCTACATTACAAGATAACATTCATTTGGGTATCCGAGTTCTATTGTGTTTGTTTAAAAGAATTTTTTTTGAATCTCACTATTTATAGCCACACTTCAAGTGGAAAGATAATAATGCCATTTCACCATAAGTAAGAATGTATATTTCAAGCCAGTCTTTCAATTGTGAAGATGAATTACACTGAGCCCTACTCTACCAAGATTATCTGCAGGATTCTGTCTGGAATCTTGGGTCCAATGAGAAGCCATGTTGAATGATCAAATGAAATAATGGACCCCATGGCCTTGGCCAATTAGCACAGTGCTCTAATCCACTGAACTAACTAATCACAGCCACCCCTATCACTCAAAGTTGGTTCCATGGGGAAACTGCCTTACATTTAGCTAGGCTCTAACTATGTCAGATCCCCCTTGACATCGTTATTTAGGGCAGTGTAGGCACACCCTGTGCTGACTATTTCTCTGTTCTTGGATCTTTTGCACCATTTTTTTTTGGTCTTTCAGACCATTTAGTCAATGCCATTAATCAAAATCCTATAGCAGAAAATGCATGCATAAGTCCAACTCACTTATTGCCATAGCAACAATTCAGGCTCTTGTTCATATGTCAAGCTCTATCAGTGGAGATAAATTCTATTGTTTTCACAGTGACAGTTCTCTCTATGTTGGACTTAATCCATGGAAAAATATAGCCTTTCTCCTTATTTAAGAGAGAGCAAGAAAGAGAGTAAGAGAAAGAGAGAGCTCACAGTTGTCCTCCCAGTGCATTCAGGTCCCTAACTAAATAATTTTAAGTGAAGGAAGCCACACACTTATTTATGGAATTATCACACTGGCCAAATTGTAAGTGATGTCCTGGTCATCCAGATGCCAAATTTGGGAAACTGGATTGCTATAAGGAAAAAACCTTATTGAACAAAACTGAGAAGTTGCCCTGTAATGTCACGGTTTCTGTTGCTTCAGCACGTAGCATTTGCCAGCGGCTAAGGCACTCCGGATTCAGTCTGATGCCTCGGCAAACACAATTTGTAAATAGAAATGGGCTTTTTCAAAATGAAAAGTTCTCCCTGATGAATAGTAGCCCCCACCCTGAGAATGGGGCACTTCATCTATTTTATGGAGATCAGAGAAGGATCTTTTCGGTCTATTACTAATAGGAATTGTCCCTCACAAAACAGAATAAGTAAAAGAGAGATGAGTACATATTTAAGGATAGGGACTGGACTAGTGATTTAACTGATATCACTCTTGGAGGAAGCAATCTCACCACTAATATTACCAATGCAGTTTGGGGACAGTACGTATTTATCTGCAATAAGTATCTTATTGTCAATTAGTCAATAAACTTTCATTAAATCTCTTATATTTTTAGTTAAGTATTAGGATTACAAAGAAAGATAATAAATAATTCCTGCTCTTAAGGAGCTCTCAATCTAATAGGGGAGACAACATGTAAACAACTATGCAAAAAAAAAAGATGTATACAGGATAAATTGGAAATGAGAGGAAAGGCACTAGCATTAAGTGCTATCGAGAAAACCTTTTTGTGGAAGGTGGGACTTTAACTGAGACTTGAAAGAAGTCAGGGGAGCCAGGAAGTAGAAATAAGGAAGAAGACAAGTAATTCCAAGCACTGGGGACAGATCATTGTATCAAATCAAGCAACCTTTCTGATTTTCCCACCCACATTCTAATCTGTCTCAACACAAATTAAGCACTCAAAATGGGACAAGATGATGCCGAACCCCAGGAAGACATACTAGTGGAGTTTAAAGACCACAAAAATTTTAATAAATTGATCTGGATTTGAATCTTTTCTTTGCTACTTGGAAAATGTCATAGAACTCCTGTAGGGCTATTTCTTTAGGTATCATGAAAATTTAGTTTTAGACTATGTGATCTAAGATCCTTTTCAAAGGACCCAAATCTGTGATTCTATGAGAATTAAGAAAAAGAAGTGATCTCTAAACTCAAGGAACTCAGTTTAGTTGAGGAAGCAAGCATAACATAGATTTGAAATGATCATAGAACAGTTTGGTATAAAATATAATTAAATTCTGATTTTTGCAAGTACTATAATTTAGTGAAGAAAGAAACCACTGTAGGCTAAGGTGGTCAGGAAGGGCTACCTTATCCTTGAGAGTTTTAACTGGGCCTAGAGAATGGGCATGTATCCATGCCCTTAGGCCACAACGTCTTCCCAATATGAGAAAAGGAAAGGAAGGCCTCCAAGCCATTAGAAGATCAGTTTCTGTTTGACCCTAGAGGTTAAAGTGGCTGCTTCTCCTGCTATTGGAGCACATGGGCCAGGGCTTTGAATAAACTCCAGTGAAGTTCATTTCCTGCTCATATTCACAGCAACATCTGCTCTAGCCCCTCTTTAATCTGAGGTGCTGGCGTCAAAGCAGATGAAGACAGCCATCTTGTTGATGTCTTGTCAGTCCCAGCTTCTGTCCCTCACCCATTGTCTCTAATGGGAAGGTCCTTCTTTTTCTTCCTTTTCTTTTATTTATTTTTCATCTCTTTTTATGAAGAGGATGAAGGGGGTGGGGAAGAGAAGTGTGAGATGGGTGCTTTGTGTAATTAGTGACTATCCTGGGAACATCATCCATATTAATGAAGTAGTGATTACTCTTCCTGAGATTTATCCTTCTCCATGTAAATCACATTAACTCTTCTGGCACTGGGGCCCAGCCAGTTCCTGGATACATCAGTATTAAAATGTCCAATATTACAAAAACAATGCAACCAAAATCAGAAGGGAAACAACAAATTGGGAAAAAAATCTTTATAACAAAAAACTCTGACAGGGGTCTAATTACTCAAATATACAAGGAGTTAAATCAATTGTATAAAAAAATCAAGCCATTCCCCAATTGATAAATGGGCAAGAGACATGAATAGGCAATTTTCAGATAAAGAAATCAAAACTATCAATAAGCACATGAGAAAGTGTTCTAAATCTCTAATAATTAGAGAAATGCAAATCAAAACAACTCTGAAGTATCACCTCACACCTAGAAGATTGGCTAAAATGAAAGAAGGGGAGAGTAATGAATGTTGGAGGGGATGTGGCAAAATTGGGACATTGATGCATTGCTGGTAGAGTTGTGAACTGATCCAACCATTCTGGCTGGCAATTTGGAATCATGCTCAAAGGGCTATAAAAGAATGCCTGCCCTTTGATCCAGCCATACCATTGCTGGGTTTGTACCCCAAAGAGATCATAGATAAACAGACTTGTACGAAAATATTTATAGCTGCCCTTTTTGTGGTGGCAAAAAACTGGAAAAGGAGGGGATGTCCTTCAATTGGGGAATGGCTGAACAAACTGTGGTATATGCTGGTGATGGAATACTATTGTGCTCAAAGGAATAATAAAGTGGAGGAATTCCATGTGAACTGGAGAGACCTCCAGGAAGTGATGCAGAGTGAAAGGAGCAGAGCCAGATGAACACTGTTCATAGAGACCAATACACTGTGGTAAAATAGAATGTAATGGACCTCTGTACTAGCAGCAATGCAATGACCCAGGAGAATTCTGAGGGATTTATGGTAAAGAACACTACCCACTTTCAAAGGAAGAACTACAGGAGAGGAAACACAAACACAGAAGAAAAGCCACTGCTTGAACACATGGGTTGATGTGGACATGATTGGGGATGTAGACTCGAAACTACCACACCAATGCAAGTATCAACAATTTGGAAATAGGTCTTGATCAATGACACATGTTAAACCAGTGGAAATGTGCATCGGCTATGGGAGAGCGGGAGGGGGGGGGGGTGGGAGGGGTGAAGGGGAAAGTAAGAACATGAATCATGTAACCATGATAACTTTTCTAAAAAATAAAAATTATTTTAAAAAATGTCCAATATTACCAGCAAATGGGTGGTTCAGTGGATTGAGAGCCAGGCCTGAAGATAGAAGTTTCTAGGTTCAAATCTGACCTCAGACACTTCCTAGCTGGGTGACCCTGGGCAAGTCACTTAACTCCTATTGCCTAGCCCTTACTACTATTTTGCCTTGGAACCGATACACACTATTGATTCAAAGAAGGAAGGTGAGGGTTAAAAAAAAAAAAGATATCCCATATTTACAAGGCACTGATAACAGCCCCTTTTCAGCTCACGGATCTACCTTGTTCCTGACACCAGGAGAATTATTATAAGGTGCTCATAGAGCCTTGGTGATCTTTCAACCAATGACCCAGGAAAGAAACAAAGGGCAGAGAGGAAATCTGCACCAAAGATAGAGTAGGTGCAGGGAAAAAAGAATGAAAATTGGAGAAAGGGATTTAATATTTTTCTAGTGAGTGTTTTTAAAACCCTGAAAGTCTCTCTCTATGAATTATGCAATAGAGGTGGCATTTGAATGTAGTATTTTCCATGCCATAGTAGAGCATGAAAGGAGGCACAGAGAACTTTACAAGGAAACTCAGGGATAAGAAGGAGTTGAGGAGTTCTGGACCTAGGAATGGAGTGAGAGTAGCAGCAGTCATGGATGTCAGGGGAAAGTTAAGCAGAGCCAGGGAGACAGCTTGGATGGACTGGGGCCAAAATTCAGAGAAGGAACAGATTGCTGAGGTCTGATGATTTGAATAAGGAGAGGTAGGGATGGGAAACATTAGAATCTTAAATAGATTTAGGAAGGAGATGAATATGGTAACCAGAGACAATTGCAATATCAAATAATAATGATTTTATTTTAGAGCAGGGAAGGGCAATAATGATCATCTAGTCACCTATTTACTGAGTAAGATGGGACCTCGAAAATCATTTAGTCATAAATCTTCATTTTATAGATGAAAAAATTGACTAAAAAGAAAAGTGACTCACTAATGTCACACTGCAAGTGGTAGAACAAAGACTCAAGTCCAGGTCTCCAGATTGAGTCTCTTGTAGTTTCCCTCTATCACACTTTGACTCAACAGGTTTCTTAATACCAATATCAGTCATTTTGTGGAAGGAAAACAACAATTATGCTAAGACCATTTTATAGTCTTAATCTGTGTGCTAAAAAGAATAGACAGACTTTTTCTTCTAGACCCACAGCTTCACTAAAAGGACACTTAGAAATCTGATCAAGATTCAGTAGATTTGGGGACAGCTGGGTGGTTCAGTGGATTGAGAGTCAGGTCCAGAGACTGGAGGTCCTGGGTTCAAATTTGGCCTCAGAACTGTGTGACCCTGGGCAAGTCACCTAACTCCCATTGCCTAGTACATAGTATTGATTCTTAGATGGAAGGTAAGTGTTTTGTTAGAGAGAGAAAGAGAGAGAGAGAGAGAGAGAGAGAGAGAGAGAGAGAGAGAGAGAGAGAGAGAGAGAGATTCAGTAGATCCCCAGTGAATTAAACTTCCCTTTAGATTGGGGAAGGAAAGAAAGATAGTAACATTGATATCATAGTAAAATAGTAACATAGATAACAAGGAATTAGAAAGGAACTTAAGGAACATCTGGTCCAAACTGCTCAATCCAAAGAGATTAAGTCATTTTCCCAAGATCATACAGATAGCAAATTTCAGACTAAGGATTCAAATCTCTCTGATTTCCCCTTCCTATAAGTCTCCGAGACACTGAGGATAATGCTAACAATGCTTAATACCAGATATGGAGTCAGAGAATCTGGATACAAATCCTGACTCTGCTATTTATTACTTGTATGACTGAGTAAATCACTTCTTTTTTCTAAAACTTGGTTTTCTCATCAGTAAAATGAAAGTATCTAAACATTCTGCTATTGTTCATCCTTTATTTTCAAAGAGGATTAATTACTTCATGGAGTGATACCTTGACTTGCGTATATACTGGATTTTTTTTTTAATGAACCCTTTACCTTCCGTCTTGGAATCAATACTGTGTATTGGTTCCAAGGCAGAAGAACAGTAAGGGCTAGGCAATGGGGGTTAAGTGACTTGCCCAGGTCACACAGCTGGGAAGTGTCTGAGGCCAGATTTGAACCCAGGACCTCCCGTCTCTAGGCCTGACTCTCAATCCACTGAGCTACCTAGTTGCACCCTATATACTGGATTTAAGGAAGGCAAAATCACACAGTCATCAATCTCACTCTCTCTTCCAGGGTCATTGAAGTCCAATGGCAAGACAAAAGTCAGGACAATTGGTGATGGTCCAGAATGCAGTGGATGACTTTGGCATCATCCATGTCTGACCAGACACTAAGTTCTCCAAAGAACTGCTTCAGCTGCCTTCATGGCTTTTGGAACAAATTGTTCTCATATGCCTGTTCTTCATAAATGAATTGAGACTTTTCAGTCAGTCAAATTAGAGTTCAATCCGTTCATTTTAATCACTTTTCTGGAGAGAAATATCCCCACATGTGGGGAAAATGAAGTCTTTACATGTTTATCCCTAACTCAACAACTAGTCTGAGATCTATTCAATACCTTCAATCTGGTTTCACAAGTCTGCCAAGATGGTTTTTATTTATTACTTGTTTGAGCAAATCACTACCCTCTTTTAAAATTTGGTTTTCTCATCTGTAAAACAAAATTATCTAAAGATTCTTCTAGATCTATACTCTATGTTCCTTTGCTTTATATAATTCATCATAAGGAAAGAAAGAATGTATAACATAATGAACATGGGATCTTGGCAAAAGAGTCTTTCGATGTGGTAGAGATTGGCCTGAAGGGACTGATAGGACAGCAAGCAAGCATCAGTTAGAGGTAGGCGTGCAGTAAACAGGCAAGATTGGGGGACAACACTTCTGGTGGACAAGAAGAGAGGAGAAAAGCCACTGTTTGGCTGAAGTTGCAATTTGTGGGGATGGGGAGGGTCAGAGAATCAGCACTCCTCTATAGTCTGCTGTAATTGAGAGCCAAAGGATAAATGAACTCCCCAAACTCATTCTGTGATCATCTGTTATTCATCAGAATTATGTCTCAGGCACGTCTCAGGCTTATTGCTTTGCTTAATAACGTATTTAATGTGAATTTAATGCTAAAGACCCATGATACCGGCAGCCATAGGGCCATCAAACCCATGCTCCATGCTTCACTCTCCTGGCTTTAAGCTAATAAACTAATGCTCACTTTGTTCTTGGTCCATCACTCCATCCTTTATTAGTTGGGGAGTAACTGAAATCTAACAGTGGCTTTTCTTTAAGTTATCAGAATATTCTAAGTCAAGGATCAGAACACTCCAACCACAGATCATAGTTGTAACTGGTCACTCTTAAATCCCTGCGTCACATCAGCAAACAACTGTTTATTTAATTCAATACATGATTCCAGCAAGTTTGCATTTGCTTTAGTAGAAGCATCCAAATGTGGATTTATTTTTCTTTAAAATGTTCCTTCATAAAGATGAGGATGCATTTGGATAAAACCCAAGATATATTATTTTAAGACTCTTGGGGTTATAACAAACTTTTATCTTCATCCAATAAACATCTATTAAACACCTTTTATGTGTAAAACCCAATGCTGGGCACTAAGGAAGATGAAAAAAAAAGAAACCTTATAAATTCTTGCTACCTCAAATCTATTTGGAAAGTTGGATTTGTGTAGAGAAGTTTTGGTTTTGTTTAGTAAATGGAAAAATACAAACTGTTCTTTCCCAGTATGATGAGGACTTGGAGTTCGATGTGCTCTGGAGTAATTCAATTGAACAGAACAGTAAATGTCTACTACATTCAGTTACTGTATTTGATGCCGAGAATGCAAAGCCCAAAATGAGACTATTCTGGCCCTCAAGGGGCTTACATTTATGGAGAGATCCTGAAAGGAAAGAAGGATGGGACATGTTTTCTAAGAAAATGCTTATTAACAAGCAAAGAATTACACTTTGGGTTCAGAAATCAACTTGACAATACAGGAGGCAGATCTAGACCACAGCTGCTGTGAAAGAGATCTAGGAATGTTAGAGAACTCCCAGTCCAGTGAGTCAACAGCAAGCAACTATGAACACTATTCATTAAGGGAGATATAATGTCCAGAACATGGGAAGTGTCAGAACCACTGGACTCGCCTCAGTCACTATCTGGAGAATTGGGTTTAATTCAGGGCATTACATTAAGGATATTGAAAATCCAGAGATTAGAAGTAGCCCTCAGTGAGAAATCAAGACACTAGGGTTCTAGTTTGTATATCTGTCACTAACTTGTAAAATGGCTTGGAGTAAAACATTACTTTTCCAAGCCTCAACTTTCCCATCTATAATATGGGATCATAATGGATATCCAACATTAGAGCAATGCTATTTACTAAAAACATGTGATTGATATGAATAAATTTTAGAAAGCTGAGAGTAGTACTATGAAGAAGTCTTATCATAATCCTAACTTTTGTCAAAGTACGTGAAACCTTTTAAAAGTGGTTCACTGGATTGAAAGCCAGGCCTAGAGATGGTAGGTCTTGCATTCGAATCTAGTCTCAGACATTTCCTAGTTGTGTGACCCTGGGCAAGTCACTTCACCCCCAATTCCTAGCTCTTAACTCTCTTCTGCCTTGGAACCAATTTACAGTATTGATTCTAAGATGGAAGGTAAGAGTTTTTTTTTTCAAAAAAGAAAAGATAATGTGCCAGAGAACTTGTGTGAGGGGGTGATGTTAAATACTTTCATATCTGAAAGGGCTACCAATGTGTGCTGGCTTATGCCCAAATAGTGAGGGTAAATCTGGACCTGTGGTAGAGGGAAGAAGAGAAGGAGATATAAATATATGACCACATGAATATGGCAGTGTTTAGTAAAGGTAACATGGCCAAATAGCTCTACAAATTGATCCTCATGTTCTCTCTGGTACTTGGGCCATAGGTTGCCAAGCCTTGGTGGTGGTGGTGGTGGTGGTGGTGGTGGTGGTGGTGGTGGTGGTGGTGGTGGTGGTGGTGGTTGTTATTCCCAAAGGACTTTGTTCTGAGATATAGATCACAGAACATTAGATTAGGGAGGGATCAAGAGATCATGCCCAAGCTACTTAGTTCTTATCATGTTAACAAACTGCCATTCATCTTGGACTTTTTCCTTTCATGCTCCTTCCATCTTTCAGTATTTGGTTCATGTTCCTCTACTTTCAGTCATACAGTTACCCAATTCAACTAGAGAGACACTGTCCTCAGTAACAGAGAATCCTAGGAAGTCTAGAATGAACTGTTTCAGAGCAAAGTGAGTCAAACCAGGAGAATTCATACAATGATAATATAAAAGACAATTTTGAAATGTTTAGGTGCACATTTCAATAAAATGACCAACCATGATCATAGAGAATTCATGATAAAATATATTTCCCATCTCTTGGAACAGAAGTGATAGACTGAAAGTGCAGATTAAGACAAGACCAATGCAGAGATTTGTTTTGTTTGATTAAATGTATTTTCAATAAAGGAAGTTATTTTTTTCTTTCTTGATGGGAGAGAGGGTTGGAGAAGGGAGATAAGGCAGCTTTTTCAATCATTAAAAATAAAATTTAATTAAAAAACTATAAATGATTCTCTATCCTAAAATCTTTCCCTCCTTCTCCTATTGTTGCTAATGCTTTGAAAAATTCCACCATAAATTATTTGTGCCGTCTTCCTTCTCCACTCCTGATCAACTGCTTAAATGTTCTGGAAGATATCATGTAGGTGATGACTGGATACATTATAAAATTAGGCCCAAATTTATGTTTTCTAGTCTCAGCCCTCACTTCCTCAAGGCAATCCTTTTATTCTCTACTAATTGAGTATCACAAACTTCATTGCAACTGAATTTTCTCTTCTCTTCTCATGCTTTCCATATCACCCCAATTCCCTCCCTTATTTGCAGAGAATCTTGTCTTATACTCCACAGAGAAAATAGAGGCCATTCACAGTGAGCTCCTTCCTCTCTCCTAGTCAGCATCTCAAATCTTGATATCACTTGCCCTTCCATTTTCCTTTGATAGGTTCCAATATCTGATGAATAGGAGGTGGCCTTTCTTTGTACCAAGACTATCCCCTCTACTTGTATCCTTGATGCCATTACTATCTAATCTTTTCTCTCATCTGATCTACTTACTCCTTCCTTGCTGTTCTATAACATGCTTACAACTTCCTCATACTCAATATAATCAATCAATCAATAAACATTTAGCAAAGACTTACTATGCATCAGAGCTCATGCCAAACACTTGGAGAAACAAAGAAGAGACAAAAGATCCTATCTTCTAGTAGCTTATAATCCATTGGATCACTTATTTTCCCCATCACTTTGAGCTATTGTCCTATACCTTTCCTCTCTTTCAGAGATAAATCCTAAAAAATCCTATTTTTTTCCTATTCTCTCACTCATCACTCAACAAAGATTTTTTTCTTGTTCTTCAATGTGGATGCTTCCAGATCCTGTGTGAGCCTGACTGGGACTCCATGATATTTGAATTGTTTCTTTCTAGCTGTTTGAAGTATTTTCTCCTTGATTTTGGAGCTCTTGAACTTGGCTGTAACTTTCCTTGGAGTTGTCATTTGGGCATTTATGATAGGAGGTGAACTATGGATTCTTTCAAATTCAATTTTACTCTCTCATTCAAGAATATCAGAGCAATTTTCTTGGATAACTTCTTGAATAATGATGTCTAGGCTTTTTTTTTTGGTTATGTCTTTCAGGTTGTCCAATAATTCTTAAATTGTCTCTCCTGGATCTATGTTCCAGGTCATTTATTATTTCAATGAGATATTTCATATTTTATTCTATTTTTTCATTCTTTTCATTTTATTTTTGTCTCTTGATGTCTCATAAAGTCATCATCTTCTATTTGTCCAATTCTAATTTTTAAAGATTGCATTTCTTCCATGACCTTTTGATCTTCCTTTTCCATTTGATCCATTCTTCTGTTCATGAAACATTTTTCTTCATTGGATTTTTGTGCCTCTTTTTCCAGTTGACCAATTTTGCTTTGTAAGCTGTCATTTTCTTTTTGCATTACTTTCATTTCTTTTTCCCATTTTATTCAACCTGTCTTATTTGATTTTTTTAGTTCACTTTTTAGTTCTTCTAGAATTTGAGACCAATTTCCATTTTTCTTTAAAGTTTTGCTTTGTGGTTGCTTGGATTTCACTGTCCCCCATTGATTCTGTGCTTTGCTCTTTGTTGACACAGAAATTTTTTAGGGTTAGGAGTTTCTTTTGCTGTTTGCTTATTTTCTCAGCTTTTTTTGCCTGTGTATTAGAAATTCTGAAAGCTGATGATTCTGTCTCCTCTGTTGCTGGCTTCCAGGGCTAGGTACTATAATCTATTTTGCCGTGGGGCTAGGTCTTCATTGCAGTAGTGCAGGCTTGAAAGGGCCCAATGTTATGGACTTCTGGGTCTCATTGTGGCTGGTGCCAGGACCTGGGACTTCAAGAAGTTCATCTGAGGTGCTATTTTGTTGGTGTAGTCTGGGTCCCAGGATTTAAGTTGGCCTAGGCCCAGTTTTGGAAACTGGCACAGTAGGTAGGAAATGGTTGGCCAGCACTCCTCTGTGTGCTCTTTTGCTTCTTGTTTCCCCTTATCCCATGAAAATCAACTCTCTCTGCCTATCTTTCAAGTTGTGTTCAGCAGGGGAGACCCTTCACTGCATTTCTATTGGTTTTTTACTTCTCTTGTTTTGAGATTGTTAATAAAGATGGGTTTGGAAGGATTGTTGGAGACATTTCAGCTTTTGCTGCTACTAAGCTGCCATCTTGGTTCTGCCCCACCCCTAGATTGTTTCCTGGAAGATTAACAGTCATCTCTTATATGCCAGATCTCATGCCATTTCTCAGATCTCATCATCCTTGACATTTCTGCAGCATTTGACACCAGCAACCACCCCTTTCTCTTGAATAGTCTCCTCTTCCTGGGTTTTTGTGACATAGCTTTCTCATTTCTACTCTTAACACACTTTTTTCCAATATCTTTGGCTGGTGTATAATGCATGTCCCACCCAACAACCCTATACAACTCCTTACCTCACCCCAGACTGCAGTCTGGGCCCTAATATCCTCTCCAGACAATTTCTATTTTAGTAGTTACATTGGTTTTAATGGAAGTTCCCTTGGGTTCAATTATAATCACGGAGTACATAACTCCCAGATCTGTATATACTGATTAAATCTTCTCTAACATTGACCCTAACTCTAACTCAAGTTTCCAGTTGTACATTTGGAGTCCTATTGATATGCTGAACTCATCATGTCAAAAAGAGAAATAATTATCTTTCCCTCAAACTGAAACCTCTTTTTAATTTCCTATTTCTGTAGAGGGACCAAATTTTTTCTAGACACCCATATTCATAACCTTGAAGTTAGTCTTGACTCCTCATTTTCCTTTACCCCATATTCAATCAGTCATAAAGCCTTATTTATTTTATTTTAAATATTTTTTCTATTTACAAATAAAGGCAATTTCTAACATTAGTTTTCTAAAATTTTGAGTTCCAAACACACTTTCTCCCTTCTTCCCTCCTGCCCTCTTCCCTGAAATAAACAATTTGAAATAGATTATACTTTTGATGTTATGTGAGACTTATTTCTATACTGATCATGTTGTGGGAAAAGATGCATATTGAAAAATTGCAAAGAAAATAAAGTGAAAAATAGCATACTTTGATCTGCATTAAGACTCCATCAGTTCTTTCTCTAGAAGTGGATAGCATTTTTCAACATAAATCCTTCAAAATTGTCTTGGGTTATTGTGTTGCTGAGAATAGCTACGTCATTCGCAATTGATAATTGTACAATATTATTGTTACTGTGTACAATGTTATGATTCTTCTCACTTCACTTTGCATCAGTTCATGCAAGTCTTTCCAGGTTTTTCTGAAAATCAAGTCTTATTGATTCTACTTACACAATATCTCCTTTGTTTGACCCCTCTCTCCACTAGTTCAGTTCCTCTTCTCCTCTTGCCTGGACTATTTTAATTCATTCCCTATCTAGCTGCCAAATTGATATATCTAAAACATCAATCTGACCATTTCATTCTCCTCAAAAAGCTTAGAGGCTCCATATTACTTCTAGTATAAAATACAAATTCCTCTCTTTAAACCCCTTTACAATTCACTTCTAACCCACATTTTTAGACTTATTCTACATTATTCTTCTCCATCTTCTCTGTGTTCTAGCCAAACTGGCTTCCTTATTATTCCTTGACAGCTGAATGGTACAATAGATAGAACATTGGGCCAGGAGGTAGGAAAATCTGAATTCAACTTTGGTCTCAGATACTTATTAGTGATATGACCCTGGACAAATCACTTAACCACATTATCTGCCTCAATCTCCTCTTCTGTAAGTTAAAGAAAATAATGGTACTTACCTGCTAGGGTTATTGAGAGAATCAGACAATAGAATTTTTATAAAGCTCATAGTATATTGTCTGACACATAGTAGGTACTTAAGAAATATTTGTTTCCTTCCTTCCTTCTTTCCTTATACTTGAAAGTCTATCTTGTGTTTCCATGCCTTTGCATGGGTTGTCCTCTGTATCTGGAATGCACTTCTTCTTCCTTTCTGCCTCTCAAAATGCTAATTTTCTTCAAGGCTTAGTTCAAGAATCACTTTCCTATTCATCTCAGTTTTGGGTGCCTTCTACATAATCAGGAAATTATTTTGTATCTGTTTTAGATCCCTCTTTATGTGTATATGTTGTATTCATTTTCTTGCCCCAATAAATGTAAGCTTCTTAAGGGCAGGAACTGTTATGTTTTTGTCTCTATATTCACAGCACTTGTGCAGGGCCTGGCACATTTTAGAAGCTTAATAAATTTTTGCTGAATGAAAGAGGATTCTGAAACATAGGTAAATTGATTCACACAGTTGCCTAAGTGATAATTAGTGATAGATATGCAGCTATACTTGCTTCTCCAGACTGCCAATCTAAAGCTGTTTCTACAATACCACAAATATTTAGGAGAATAGAAACCCAAATATAAGATTTAAATTAATGTCCCAAACTCCAAGAATTATATTTTATAAAGTTTATTCATAATCACTTCAAGTAAAGGAATAAAAATGTAATTATCTAGCAAAATAAGACCACATGAGTGAGTTTTCTTGCCAGCTTCAGCCAGCCTCAATCACAAGAAAAGAGAGGCGAGGCTACCCAAAATTAATATCCTCTCTACTTTAGCATGTAATGGGAGAAGGAACATGGGATGCTGGGAATAGTAGTTCTAGGGTTCAAATTTTAATTACACATTCCACAAGTCTGTAGGCCTCAGGCTGGAGAATAGGAAAGGAGGGAGCAGAAATGAATAGAAGAATCAAGAATGTATTGTTTTTTGTTTTCCTAAGGAACAATAAATAAGAGGCTATTATATCCAAGTCAAGGGATCTGTGATTGATTTATTTCATTAGAGTTCATTAAAAGTGTTCTGTTGCAGTTTTAAAACCATCTAGTCATTAAAAAATCTTTTTGAATACAATCTCTGCCATCATTATAAAAGATTCTTGACAACTTATCATTTTTAATGGTACTATTATAAACAAGGCTCCTAATGGTTCTGTTTAGTGTAAGATTCAGTTGGAAGCCAATGAAAAACAGATGATAGACGTGCATTGGATCTTTCCTAGGGCACAAAGCCCTAGTGAAAAGGCGGAGTGCAAAGTTAATACAAGAAAATAATTGAAGAACTTTGTTTTTACAGAGTAAAGCTGATGGCACTTTCATAAATGGGTTAGAATACCACATAGACAATAAAGTCTTTTTACATTGAAAGACAAGGAAAAATGACTGGTGTGGGATTGTCTTTAAAAGTCCTACATGAAAATCCAGAGATTTTGTGTAAGCCAAATTGGGGGAGGGGTAAAAATTGGGTCTCCAGCTGATGGAAGTCAAAATGTTAGTTTTTTAATTGTCAAAACCTGAATTGGACTTCAAACAGGGATGAACAATGTCCCCCAAAAAGACTGGGCAAAAGCTACTTCTGTGCCCCTTCCTTCTCTATCCCCACAGTCAGAAAAATTCCCAAACACAGGGCACAGGACAAATGTGCCATTATGTGACTCAAGCTCTAAGTATATATCACTTATATAATTCTTTAAAAGTGACACTAGGATAAGTATTGACTTGGAAGTGTTTGCCCTCGGGAAGATACGAATGAAAGATGACCTGGAGAAGACCTTTCAAAAGTATTTTGCCACATCATCATCATCATTCAGTTCAATTCAATTTAATTCAACAAACATTTATGAAGCATGTACCATATGAGACCCTATGAGAGGTACTAGGACTACAAAAAGAAAGGCGAAACTTTCCTGGCAACCAAAGAGTGATATTCATGGCACTCCATAGAACTAAAACTAACTTCAGCATCTTCTTTTCAAAACCTAACCCTTCCTTCAACTTTCTTATCCTGAATGCTAGTACCACCATTCTCCTAGTTACTGAGACCTAAACATCTGAATTATTTTTTATTTTCTTATCTCTGTTAGCTCCATCTGCCCACTTCTATCACTTGTCAAGTTCCATTATTGCTACTTCGATAAGATCTTTTGCATCTATCCCTTCCTTTCCACTTACATGGCCACCACCCTAGTCCAAGAACTTCTTGACTCTACCCAAGACTAACATAAGAATCACCTCAATTGTCACCTTTAACCAAGTCTCATATCTCTAATTCATCTTTCATTCAATACACTACTCACATTAATAGCCATATGTTCTTATCCATGTGGATATTCAACCAATGATACAGATGGCAGATTATCCATGCCTCTCCACTTAGTGTGACTTTGGTCCGTGTTCCCTCATAAATTCTCCACAAAAGGTCCCCCCTCCAGTATTCTAGGGATCATTCTTGATTTCTTTCATCATAAGGATGTCAGTGGAGCACTCACCATGGGACTCGCCCATTTTCTTTTTTATTCAAATGTATTTTTTAAAACCCTTAATTTCTGTCTAAAAAAACAATTCTGTATGTTGGTTTCAAGGAAGAAGAGCAGTTAAGAGCTAGGCAATGAGGGTTAGGACTTGTCCAGGGTCACAAAGCTAAGAAATGTCTGGTGTCATATTTGAACCCAGAACTTCCCATTTCTAGGCCTGGTTTTCAATCCACACAGCCACCTAGCTCCTCTCCTCATATATACTTATTAATGGCATCCTTTACTGGGCTTCCTCGTAATTCCTTGTTTATAAAATATTACAGTCTGTTCCTGCCTGCTGTGTGTCTCTCTATTACCCTTTGTGTAACCTGCATTTTTCAGTTCTTCAGAGACCAGGGTGTTATATTCAACAATTCAATACTGAATACTCAGCCATTCAACAATTGCCAAAATAATCTGCCTAAGGCACAAAATCACAGATTTTGAAAGTTGGAAGGGACCTAGACTTCTATGTAGTTCAACCCATAAAGAAAAAGGATTTCCTACTGTAATATACTAGACAAATGCTCATCCAGCCTCTACTTAAATATGCCTAAGGAAGGGGATGCCACAACCTTCCATGGCAGTCCCTCTCACTTTGGGATGGCTCTAATTGTTAAGAAGTATTTCTCAACATCAAACCTAAATTTTTCTCTTTGCAAACAGAATAAGTCTAATCCTTTCTCTAAATGACAGTATAACTCCCCTTAATCTTATCTTCTTCAAGATAAAACATCCTCAGTTTTCCTCAACCAATCTTCATATGACATTATCCCAAGTCTTTAACTATCTTCATTGCTCTTCTCTGTAAACTCTTCAGTTTATCCATGTGGTGATAGAATTGACAGAAGTGTTCACTAAGAAAATCACCTCCTCATTACTGGAAAGTTGTGTATCTCTTAAGGTTTCATTAACTTTTTTGGCTTCCTACTGCTGAAATCTATTAAGCTTATAGTCTATTGAAACTACCAGATCTTCTCCCAAAATTTGTCATATATCCATGATTCCTTTGTCTTGTACTTGTTACATTTATTTTTCTTACCTAAGTTTAAGACTTTACATTTAGCTCTACTGAATTTCATCTTATTAGATTCATTCATTGCTCTAGACTGCTGATATCTTTTTAGGTCCTTACCTGGTCATTCATTGTACTAGTTATCTCTACAGATTTATAACAATTTCAAATTTTACAAGCATGCCATTTATGGCTTTATTAAGTTATTTAAAAAATTAAATAGTAGAAGGTTAATCACAGATATCTGGGATACTACACGGGACACTTTCTATCATATTGACATTAACAACTAGTTAGCAAGTCCAGCAAACCAATCAAGTTCAAATCCATCTAATTGAATTATTGTCTAAACCACACTTCTTCAACTCTCCATCTCTTCAAATTTGACCACCCAAAAGATGAAATGCTTTATGAAAAACTTTGTTAAATCTGATTAAATTATATATACATAGCTATCCTCTCAACTACAAGTTTAATAACTCTTTTAAAAAGGAATTTACATTATTCTGGGATGATTGTTTCTTGATGAAATCTTGTAATCTTTGCATGCACCACTTCCCTTTCCAGATGTTCACTAACCACAATCTCTTTAATGATTCAATCTAGACTTTTCCCAGATATCAAAGCTAAGCTTCCGGTTCTACAGTTTCTCTTTCTACTCTTTCTCTCTCTCTTATTTATTTATTTTTTTGAAAATCAAGATAAGACTTTCTTTTCTCTGGTAGCTTAAGGTAGCTCTTCTATATTCCATCATCAAATATTACTGACAATGATTCAGTAAACTCATGTGAGTTCTTTCTGTACCCAAGGAGGTACTAGGTGAGCAACTGATTTGAATTCACCAAGGACAATAAGGCATTATTATCTCTTCACTTATATTGGTTATTAACTCCTTATTAGTCATTCCCTCCTTCCCTCAATTCCTGCTCTTGTTATCTCCAGGGCAATGACCATTTTACTCCTCAGAGAAATTGGAAACAAGAGTCAGAGCAGCTCTTCTTTCTCTTTTTTGTCAGTTATCATCTTATTTACCCTCAAACAAAGATCTTGTAACTTCTGATTCCTTTTCCCCTTGAGCAGAGCTAAAACAAATAAACAGATAAACAAACAAATATTTTTGTTTTACTTAGCTTCCCTTGCCAGCTAAGTAAGTCTTTCCTCAGCATATTCAGAGCTTTAGCTCTCACTATTGTTCCTATTTTTATTGCATAATGCTACACTCCTCATATTCACCTATCCTCACTTACAAGGGTTTGTTTTTATCTTCATATCTAACTAGTTGATGAGTTCCTTGTGCTTCACTGGGACCTTCACTGGGACTGATATAGATGGGCAAGAAACTTACCAAAACCCATATTTCCTCCTTATTGGCCCTGTTTCCTTTTGTGTCACCAGAATCATTCTGGAGTATCTCCCTACCCTTTTAAGCTAACTTTCCTCATAGAATATGAATTACTGGAATCCTATCTATTCTACCTCTGAACCTTTTGAGAATTTCTTTACCAAAACCTAGGATTATCTAGGTCTATGCCCAGATTTACTCTACCCTATCACACACTCTGAGATAGTGATTGTTTCCTTTATTCCATCTTTACAGTTGCCATCATTTTCACCCTAGCAACCATTTCCTTCTCATGAGTATTAAATCCAAAATGAAGGTTACCCTTTATGGGTTCCTTTACCTCATTAAGTATGAAACTACCATTAATCTGGCCATATGAATTTTCTACTCAAAATATTCAGTGATTTTCTATATCGTCTTGGAAGCATAAACAACAGTCTAAGAATGTATAGGATAAAATATATACAGCCTGACATTCAAGTTCTACTATAAAGAGTAAAAGGTGAAATGATTGAGGAAACAAAGGTTTAATCTTCTCATCATATAAATTTAAGCAATGCATACCAATTGCCTAAAAGAATCAGGACTCTTCGTTAGTTTAGAGCTGGATTCTAAATACAGAGAAAGAAAGACTTTTTATACATTAAAAACAATTAATCAAATAATTAAAAGGAAATAATAGACTATCCGGGAATCTTATTTCTAATTGAATGAAAGATTAGGGATGTTCCAAGTTGGGAAGGGGAGAATGGACAGGTATAATTTCCTGAGTTCAGAAAAAGAGGTGTCCTATTCCTTCCCAAGAATCTGTAAACTATGAAAGGAACATGGAAACAACTGATTGATCAATGCAGAGCCAGTTTTCAGATGACATATAGATTTGTTGATAATTACAATTGTGATGAAACTCTTGAGTTTTCTCATCAGTCCTAGGATCTCATGGCCTTTCTGGTTACCATAACATAGGTCCTTGGTTAAGGGTCTCTAAACAGCAGGTACAAATGGTCCAGTTTCCTAGCCATGCAGGTTCAAACTATGCAATATGGTTTTCTCCCAGTTCCCAGAATTGAACAAACTTTTATCAAAAGACAGAATTTGGTCTAGGTGCATAATTGAATAGAAATGAAACTAAACTAGCTCCATAATTAAGACACAAGACGGAGTCAGTGTGGTTGGTTCACTAAGTTCCCACAATTAACCATTTTCTGTCCTAATTCCTCAAATCCTCTAGTTTTCTTTTGCTTTCACAATTTAGCCTCAACTTTCCTTTCCAGATTTATTTTTCATTAGTCCCTTTAATCAGTGATGTAAAACTCAAATAGAAACCAAACCACACTGAAAGATGCCTGTGAACTTTATGTCAACTTGGGAAACCATATATCAACATTGTCTTCTATGATATTTTATTTTATTTTTTAAAATGTCTTCTAATTATATTTTAATCTGCTTCAGGACTGTTACCTTTCATAACATGACCTGCAGACTGCATGTTTAACTTCTGACTTTGATCTGTTCTATATTCCAAATAAATTAGACTATTACTCACCCAACGACTTTATAACTGAACTGTTTGAGAGAAGGAACTATCTTGCTTTCCTATTTGCATCTCTAATACTTAGCAGAATGTTTTGCACATACTGAGAACTTAATAAATTCTCTTTTCTTGCATTCATTTATTACCAGCTTTTCTACTAATGGTGTGAACTTTGAGCAAACCCTTTCCAATGTCTAGGCATGACACTTCAGTTTGTAAAATGAAACTGTTGGACTAGATGATCTCAATGTACTTATAAGCTCTCTTATGCTAGGATATGAATAATATTTTTAAAATATTCCTCTTTGCTGCCCATCTCAGAATCATGAAATTGTTATTTATCTCCCCTTTAACAGTAGAATTTTAGGCATTGTGGTCTCTTGGGGCAAGGGGAGATACTGGAGAGGGGAGTCTTGGGATATCTGATCCCCCCTCAGGTTACAAAATTGATCACCTATACCAACTAGGTCCTTCTCTTCCCTCCCCTTCTATCCTCAAAGCCGGACAGATGAACATTTAAGAAGAATGGGACCTGTTTGTAATAACAAGAACGCATGAATCAACTCAGAGAGATCCAAAGTCAATTAAAACATAACTCCATAAAAGGAATAAATGACAAAACTGTCAAGGCTTCCACTTACAGAGAGGATCTATGGTTCTCTTTTTTCTCTTTCTTTCTTTTTTGTATTGAAGATTAATTTTGTGAATATTTCATAAACACATATTTTAAAACTTTCCATATAGTAAATTGTAATGAAACCCATGCACATTATGGCCTTGCAGTATATAAAAGGGTAAAGGGGAAGGTCCTCTCTAATATATATATACATCCTCCATATATAGTTATTTACAGGCATTCTGCATAAAAAATGACCTTCAGCCACCTCTATCTTTCACCAGCAATGGTAACATTTACTGTAGATTTTTATTACAAAAGCCTCAAAATAAAATTCTAATCAATAATAGTTTGTGAATTGGTAGGGGGGAAGAAAGAGAAAAGAATCGACTACATTCATAGGTAAAAGATGTTATTATCTCAGTTCAGTAACTATGAAAGAGAAATAGATGAAAAAATCTGGGTTTTATATTAAAAACCAGCACAGCTGTACAGTTACATAATAAAGTATTGCTCGTATCCATGGCGATGGGGAGTAATTGATGCGCCATGAGTTATTTTTATAAACCCAAACAAAAAAATTCAATCAGAAATGTCTTTCCCAGTTTGGGGGGCATTGTATATTTTGTATCTGTACATAATGCACACACTTAGAGTGTGAATGCTTTCATTATTGATCAGCCATGTTGAATAGGACATGCTGTTTCCCCTGAATATTCAAGATTAGATTCCCTGGGTCTAGCTATTCCTCTTTCTTGAAAGACTTCTGAATAAAATGTGCCTGGTTTTATCAGTCAGGCAGTACCAACTTGAAGAAAAAACATTCTTAAGACTCTGCCATATTTTTTGAGGGGTGGGTTATTTGTGAATGAAATCTGAATATTTCATCAATTTAGTTTATCTTCCTCCTCCACAACCCAATGCACACACCCAGAGCGCCTCCTGTAGCTCCACTGAGTACAGAAGAGTAAAAAAAATGAGGAATAGAGTGGGAATTCTTGGCGGGTTACAAGATGATATGGCAAAAATAAAAATGAGATTTTAATTTGTTCATTTTCTAGTTTTTTAAGTTGCATGCCCAATTCATTAATTTCTGCCCTCCCTAATTTGTTAATATATGCACTCAGTGATTATATCCAGGACTAGGGAATGCTTAACTATAGGATCATAAACTTAAAGCTGGAAGGGACCTTAGTCCAAGCTTCTCATTTTAAAGAAAAAATATTAAGGGCCAGTGAGGGTAAGTGATTTGCCCAAGGTCACAGAGATGGCAAATGACAGAGAAAATATGCCTGTAATCCCAGGTCCTTTGAATATTGTACCATATTCTTTTTCCCATTCCATTATGGTTTCTTCTGGATCAGTCTATTCAATCTTATCACAATTAAAAATGACATTATTAAACTAAAGAACTCCAGAGGAGAGTGACTAGGAAAGCAAAAGACCTGGTTATGTCTATGAGCATAGTTTGAAGGAAATGAGAATATTTAGCCCACAGAAGACTTAAGCTAGTTATCTTTCAAGTATTTGAAGGACTGTCCTGTGGAAGATGGATTAGACTTGTCCTAAACCTGAATGAATCAAATAGCCTCTACACACTGTAGTACCTCTAATGTGAGGTCTTGCCAAGTTCTTTTCTTCATCCACCATTTGTATCTATCTTTCCACAAGCTCTTACCTGGGTTTTAAAAAGCTATGGCATATATTGTTAGAGTCTCCCACCACCACCACCCTCATCCAAGATATTATTGTGTATATGTTTTGTATTTACTCATTATTCTTCCCCCATGAGAATGTAACTTCATTGAAACCAGAGGCTGGTTTTGGTTTTTGTCTTTTTATCCATAATGCCTGGAACAGTGCAGATGTTTACTGAATTCTTTATCTATTCACCAATCCATCCACCCATCTATCTATCCATCCATCCATCCATCCATCCATCCATCCATCCATCCATTCATCCATCCATCCATCCATCTATCCATCCATCTATCTGTCTGTTTATCTATCTATCTATCTATCAATCATTCTATCGTTCTATTAATCTATTGATCTATCAGTCTGTCAGTCTCCCTGCTTACTATTCACTTATTTATTAATGTGTCTATTTCTTTCATTTTTGGTCATCTACTTGCTTATTCATTCATTTGTTTGTTTTATATATGAGTCAGATACTGCATGCATTTTTTTAAATTAATTGCTTCATCAGAAAAATTTTATGGAGTTCCTGCTATGTGTCTACTGATTTAAGTGCTAAAGGGAAAGTAAATAAATATATGATCATACTTCCTATTCATAATTAGATGATCTATACTGCTGGATTAGATGATCTATTAAGCTTTGAACTTTTGTCAAGACTCTATTTCCCCATCTGAAAAAATCAGATATAATAATACTTGCTCTGTCTACATTGGCATCATAAGTATTTTTAAAATGAGACAACACATGTAAAGCTCTACAAAAATACAAGGTAATATTAATTATTATTTTGTTCAAATCTTTGATGTCATCAGTGATGAGGAATCTTCTTTAAAAGAAGTACCTGGGTACCTCTTCTGTAACTCACTATTAGAGAGTACTGAGAAGTTAAATGAGTCAAGTCAACAAATATTTGTTAAACATTTACTATGTGCCAGGCACTGTGTTAAACAGCGAGCAAAAGAGTCCCTGCCCTCAAGGAGCTTATATTCTAATGGGAGGAAGATCATATATAAAAGGAAGTTGAAAATGTAGAGAGGAAAGTACCAGTGGAGTCATAGGAAAGAAAATTAAGAGAATCAGAAGTAAAACTTAAGAGAAAAATGAAGACATGCATGAGTGGCCTGGAAGTTCTCCTTAAAATGAAGGTTCTGGAAGGAACAGTCAACCAGAGGAAAGGGTTGCCAGAAACTCTACATCCAGGATGAGAATGGAGTGAACTTTCAGGATGAGGAAGCTTCTATAGGGTGGAGGGCAAAGTCTAGAGAGTAAAACGTAGCTCCTAAGAAAGTGACTTTTGAGAAGGGCACAATTAAATGTATAAGAGATAGGACTTAATTCCAAGATTTCTTGATTCCAATGGCAACCCTCTATCTATTGTTTCATATTGACATCATTATCATCTAATAATGATGATTAATATATTTTTATTCTTTAACATTTTTATTATATTTTCTTTTTCTTGAATTACATTTAAAAATTTTTAGCATTAAAAAAATTGAGTTTCAAGTTCTTTCTTTCTCACCCTCCCTTCTTTATTCCCTCTCACCTCTTCCCCTTCTCCAAGATAGTCAGAAATCTGATGTAGATTTTACATGTGTAATCATATAAAATACTTTCCATATTAGCCACTTAGAGATCTTTTTCTTCTTCTTTTTTCTCTTTTTTTCCCAAGGCAGAAGAGCAGTAAGAGCTAGGCAATGGGGGTCAAGTGACTTGCCCAGGGTCACACATCTGGGAAGTGTCTGAGGCCAGATTTGAACCCAGGACCTCCCGTCTCTAGGCCTGGTTCTTGATCTACTGAGTCACCCAGCTGCCCCCAAGACTTGTTCTTTCTAATTACTTACGTGGTTCTGTGTTTTTCAAGATTGGCAGTACCTACTATGTGCCAGGTACTATTTTAGTTTCTGGGAATACAAATACAAAGGTGAGATAGTCAATATTCTCAACTAGTTTACATATTTATGGCAATCATTTCTACTCAGAGACTTTAGTTTCATTTTCCTCCCCTGAAAATAGTTATTTTTTAAAACTTAATTTTATTAAGTTCATTTCCCATGTAAAATTCTTTGGCAATGATCTTATTTTCCAATGCCTGAATCCTCTGGCTCCTCTTTAATTTCTCCTACATTTATCTCTAAATGGAGAGTCCAGAGATTAATGCGATAATAATAGTGCAATAATAGTTTAAGTGACATGTTAAAAAGTAGTATTTCCTACATTTGGCACTTTTATACATCTAGTACCAGGATGTTGTTATTGTTTTTTTAGCTACTGTGTTACAATGAATGAATGAATATTTAAGTGCTTACTCTGTGCCAAACACTGGGCTAAATGTCTGAGATACAAATAGAAAAAGCAAGACAACCTTTCCTTGTTCTTGAGGGCCTCACACTCTATTTAGAGTACATAACACATAGAAGAAAGTCCAGCAGTATGTCAGTTAGCAAGGGACTAATCTTTAGATTGTTTTGGTAACTCAAATGACCTTGCTTGTTTGGAGAGTGAACAGACAATAGATGATAAGGTCCTGGAGGCCTCAGGATACAGGGCTGGGCAGACTTTAAGGTTCCATGGTCCTCCAATTTACTAGAAGTTGGGTTTTGGTGTCTCCCTTCTCATCTAAGCAATCTGAGCAGCCAAGTAGCCCAAATGGTGGAGGAGGTGGTGAGTCTTCCCACAGTCCAGCCATCCCAGATGGTTCTACAACAGCAGAGTTTTGGAGGGGTGGGGAGAAGAGAGGGAAAAAGGAGAAAAAGTATTTCTGGTGGTGGCAGAAATTGTACTCATCCAAAACTCCTAGATGTTCAGTTTAATGGACAGTCTCACCTCTGCTAAATTAGAAAAAACACAGATCTATTAAATAGTCATAAAGCCACTCTTTAATCAAGGGAAAGGGGAAACAGGGCTGATTAGGCCTCTTATTCAGAGCTGTGCCTTATGCAGAGTGAACTCTGCTTCGTTCTGCTCCCTGACCAGCTGGGAGAGACACTGAGCTAGATGACCACTCCCACTTAGAGATCTTAAACAGAAAAAATAGAAGAAGAAAATTTCTCTAATGGCATTTTTCATCATGAGTCTCTAGGACTATCTTAGATCACTGTATTGCTAAGAATAATTAGGTCTTTCACAGTTGTTTATTTTTAAAAATTGTTGTTACTATGTACAGTGTTCTTCTGGTTCTGATCATTTCACTTTGAATCAGTTAATGTAAGTCCTCCCAGCATATTTTCAATTTTATATTGAGTGTTTAGATAGAATTGATCTGGGCTGTTTGTTTTACTATTCTTTTATTTTGGGTTTTCAGCAGACTGTAACATAAGATGATGGCTTTCAGTAGTTGAAAAACAGTTATCAGGAGGTGGGTTCATCTTCTGTAAGCTTATTGAAATCATCTTCAGAAACACTCCAAAATCAGACAAGAGAACAGGAATAAAATGCACTTTATTATGCTCCTACACAACTTTATTTCATAATTTTATTTCACATTTAACCTTTTTAGGTCTCTATTTTTTTAGGCTTTTTCATTTGGAAGTTGAGAGAATTTAGCATGATGACCTTTATTTCAAATATTCTTAAAAATTGGGGGGGTGTCAGTATTATTAGTCAATTATGAACAATAGTTTTGTCCATAATGATGCTCTGGTGCCAGTAGTTTATTTGGTGAATTCTTAAGGATATGTTTAGGCTGATATTTGTACTATGGGGATTTATTATTTTTTAAATTATAAGGGATAGTGAGCTTTCTTGTATATTTCTAGCTATTCAATAGGAGTTAATTTTTGTAACTGGATATGATATGTTGCATAGCTTCTGCTTGTAAAGTAGAAAAATTGAATGAATCAATAAATCTCAGTCTTTTACAAGTGAGTTTTTCCCCCTAATTTCTGATGACACTGGCATGGCAGTGTTATTATTTTTATTAATCTCATCCTCAACTTTTAATGGAATTTAGATAGAAATCATCCTCAAATAAAATGCTACTCTATTTTTTTTCAGATTACTACCTGGGTAGATAAAATGAATGGTTTTTTTATGATTGAAGAAAAGCATGAGAATGTGAGTTCATTTTCTGTAGACTCATAAAAGTATGTTGGGAACTGCTCCAGTAGGAGAATGATGGGGATGATATATTCCTTATCCTGCTCCCATATGACTTGCTTTCTTCTGCTAGATCTCTATATTCCCAAGGTTTTTCACTTCAGATAGCTTGGAGATTGAATTTTTGTGTGTATCATCTATAAAGAACATATATTAATTTTTATGGAGCAATGCTACATCTGAGTGATTGTGTATAATGGTCCTGGGATAATAGTCTGGTTTCAGTATAATTTATTTGTTGTATTCTCAAGGACATTTTGAGGCTTTATTTGTAGTATGAAATTTGTTATGTGCTAGTTTTTTAAAGATAGACTATTTTTGATGTATAATTCTAGCCACCAAATCATGTCATGTCTAACTGGGTATTCAATGTGATTTTTATTCTTATTACTCCTAAAGAAGTTTGATTAGCTTCCTTAAAGCTAGCCAGTCTCACCCCAAAGATGATATATTGTTGGGCAGAGTATCCAAGGAGCTTGGCATATTGCGGTTTCTCTCCTTCTCCTCCTCCTCTCCCAACCTTTTAAAAGGGTAAATGTTCCTTCCCTCAGGTCCCAAACTAATGTTTCAGGATGCTTTAAGTAAAACAGATCTGATATACAAGCTGCATCATCTTCTGGCTCTGTTTGTTAAACCAGAGAAAAATTTTCTTTTTCTTCTTTCTTTTTTCCTCTGAAAACCTGGCCTACAATGAAATGAAGACTTGTTTGATGATCAGAAAATCTGGCCATCTCTTCATCCTGGTGCTTTTGGTTTGTGCCTTCTTGGTGTGTGGCCTCTCAGCATATGTTTATCTGGGCACACAGGAAAGAGAGGATCTTGAAAAAAGGCACACTCTGGACTCAGAAATAGAATAAAAGCAAAGCTCTAGCAGCTATCCAGATGTGAAACAGCACAGCTGGAAAGGGGAGATCACTTAGAGCCTTGGAATTCAGGTACAGGATGAGCCTGAAAGGTTTTATTTTTCTATCACTTGTCAAAAAACTCAAAGCCTAACACTATATTACATCATGTCTTCCTCTTTGAACCCAGTATTATAGGCACAGCACAATAACGAAGGCTCTCAGCCTGACACACTGGCAGCTTAATGGGCTTGGGCACCTGCCTGTTCGGTTTCAACAGTGACTTAAGGACAAGATCATAGGGTAAATACTGAACTCCACTTCACCCTGACACCGACCCAGGCTCCAACATTGTCAGCAGCCCCTCTCCTACAAACAGCCCAGCAGATGGGCTGGAGGAAGGTCACTTTTGGTAGCACCATGGTAACAGCAGACAAAGCTCACTGCGTGGAGAGAGGGAGCAGATGGATGGAGTGGTTAGGCAGCCCCTGACAGAGGACCAGCTGAGGAGGTCTTTTGGTGTGACAGGGAGTTCCCATGGCCAAAGCCAGTGAAAAAGAGGTTCTACTCCAGACTCCACAGCTGCCCTATTATCACTATGTTGAAAGCCATATATCTGTATTGTTATATAAATATGTACAGAAATATATCCATATCACTATATCAATTTCTCTTTATTTCTATATATCTAGATAGATAGTGGAGGACAAATATCTATCTAGGCAAAGACATATTTGGGGAAAGAGTTTACTGAGGAACATGGACTAATAAAGGGAAGTTCTGAGAATAAAGGGAAAATCCAGAACTAAGTGTTTTGGGATTGGTTCTCAGAGAATCTTAGGAATGAAATGTTAGATTCAAAACAAAAGCCCTAGACCAGATTCAGGGCATAAAGATGAGCTATGAGCTGATTCACTTGCTACAGGTATTCAGAATACCCCTCTGGACACAAATCAGAATAAAGAGCCCTCTGTTACCTGGCAGTCACTTCGTCAGGAATCTGATAACCAATAGAATACATGTTAGAGGCTGCCCTTCACAGGAGGTCTTCAAATAAAGTCTGAATGACCATTCACTGATGATGCCCAGAAGTTCAGGTTTGGGGTAGACTAGTTTGTTTCTGTGGGTTCAATATACATTTGATAAGTGTCTGATGGGTACTGGCCCTATGCTAGGGACTGAGGATAGGAAAAATGAAACAATCTCTGCCCTCAAGGAGCCTATATTCTTACAAGGGAAACTACAGATCTCCCTCTCTCTGTCTCTGTCTCTCTCTGTCTTTCCATCTTTCTGTCTGTGTCTGTCTCTTTCTGACTCTCTGTCTCTCTCTCTTTCTCTCTATCTCTGTCTCTCTCTGACTCTCTGTCTCTGTCTTTCTGTCTCTCTGATTCTCTGTCTCTCTCCTTTGTCACTCTCAAACTCTGTCTCTCTCTGTGTCTCTCTCCATATATCTGTATATATATACATAAATGTGTATATAGATATGTTTATATATAGATATGCAAAGTCAAGCTAGTTCCAGTCCCACCTCACCCCCCACCTCCTACACAAGGCCTTTCAAGATACGTTGAGTAATTTAGAAGTGATTCTCATCCCTAACTGGCAAAAACTACATTGTGTATATAATTTGCATTTACTTTCCTGATGATAGATAGATAGATAGATAGATAGATAGATGGATCCATTAGATAGAAGAGGCTATATATCCATATTGTTATATAGACATGTACAGAAATATATCTACATAGACATATTAACCTCTCTTTATGTAAATATATTTAGTGGATGATATATACATATATATTTATATAGGTATATAAATAAGATCTATATATACAGATATATAGAGAAAGATATCTATTCTTATATATATATATATATATATATTTATAGAGAGAGATATATCTAAATAGATATATTGACTTCTATGTCTATATCTGACATAGAAGTTATATATCTGTAAGGCTTATTTACACCTCTCCGCTATCCCTCTATCTCCTATATATAGGAAGCTATATATCTTTGGAGATAATCTCTCTATATAGACATATAGAAAGAAGACTATATGTCTATATAAATATGTCTATAAGTAAATATGAAATACTTACAATGAAGCAATGTTTTCCGGTTAGAGATAGGATTCCTGCCCAACTATTGAAAGAATATGGAAGGGCTTTGTGTAGAAGGTAGGGGACAATTGGAACCAGCTCATAGAGAGTCCTCTATTATTAAATTTTCAATGTTTGCATTTATATAAGAAATTACTGTCTATCAAGGCTTGCTTTATTGTTTTGCTGATTATCTAGACTTGAGAAAATGTAAACAATTCAGATCAATAATGAGTGTCTTGCATTTTTAGAGGGCTGGTTGTTGAACATTTACCAGCAAATCTCTGGTGACACTGGAACAGAGCCTTCAAGGGAGATGCAAATTCCAAGGGATAGAGGAGAGGTGTAAATAAGCCTTCTGTATATATCCAATATATGATATGTCAATGATGGTATAATATGTGGTAAATTATAGGGCGCATATTTGAGATGTTAGACTTAGAGATGTCCCAGAAGCTTGATGTGCCTCTGAATTCTCAAAGAAAAAGTTGCTGCAATTTAAAAAGGAGCTTTGATAAGCTTTTGAGGTTCCAGAGGAGGGCAACCAGAATAGTGAAAGACCTTGAATCCATGTCACATGATTACTGGTGGAAGCAACTGGGGACATTTAACCTAGAAAAGAAAAAAAATTCATGGGGAACATGATCAAGCAATCAATAAACATTTAATAAGTATCTACTGGGTCATGTGAGAAAGGCATTAAACATGTCCAATTTGGACAGTTTGGCCAAAGGTAGCAGCTGCAAAGAGACAGATTTGGGCTTGATTTCAGGGAAAACTTCCTAAAATCGAAGCCCTTTAAAAGTGGTCTGGATTGTCTAAAGAGGTGGTTAGTTAAATGAGCAGAATCGGGAGAATATTGTACACAGTAAGAGCAAGAAAGTTAAATGATCAAGTGAATGACAACTACTACCAGCAATGTAAGTAACTAGGTCAACTCTAAGGGGCCTATGCTGAAAAAGGCTATCCACTGACACAGAAGGAACTGATAGAGTCTGAGTGCAGACTGAAGCATACCATTTCTCACTTTATTTCTTCCCTGAACTTGTCTCTAGTGTTAGTACAACGTGTCTTCTTTCACAACATGATGAGCATGGAAATATGTATTGTAAGATAACCCATGTACAATCTATACCATATTACCTGCTGCCTTGGAAGTGGGAAGGGGAGGGAGAAAAGGAGAGAACATGGATCACAAAATGTCAGAAAATGAGTATTAAAAATTGTATCTACATGTAATCTGGAAAAAATTTTTAAATAAAGTATAAATGTCAATACTATTGACAAGAGTATTCTATGCACTGATATCTTCACCATAATACAAACTCTTCTCTAGAACTCCTACTTAAGAGTGTGGCAGGTAACACAGGAGTCTAACTTTTATTCCAGCAATTATTTAAAAAAGCAACAGATTGAATAATGACCAAAAAATTCAAAGAAAAACTTTAGTAAGCCCCTTTACTCAGCACAGAACTACACAATAACACAGCCAAAAGCTACAGACACAGGAAGAGAAATCCCCCTGGAGAAGCCAAGAAGAGCACAAATGCACTTTTTAGGAAATCCTCAGAAGAGTCATAAAAAAAAAGGTTAAAGATAGCACCCTAACCAAGGAAAACCTGGAAAGTCAGAGACATCCTAGAACCCTGACATAACCCTAGAGAAGGGAGACCTTAGGGGAGAGGGTAAAAGCAGCCATGCTGTCCAGGGAAGTCCCAAGAGGGAATAGAACACTACCCATTACTCTGTTTGGGGGAGCCTTAGAGGAGACAGGAGACTAAGTTAACCAAAGAATATCTAGGAGAGATAGAAGACTAGCCAATGTTCTGATAAAATCTCAGAGAGCAGAGATCACCTACAGTGCTAATTAAGGAAATCCTGAGAGAGAAAGTGCCTACACCCTGAATTAAGGAGATTAGAGAGATCAACCAGAACCCTCATCAAGGAATTCACAAGGAGCAAAGTGACTTCCCTGGTACCCCTCAGTGCTCAAATCAAGGAATTCATAGAGGAGACAAAAATCACCCAGCACCTTGATCAAGGGAATCTCAAGATTAGAAAAGAGAGGGACAGACCACCTAATCAAGAGAACCCAGTGATCTGATAAAGGAAACCTTTAAGAAGACAGGTCACCCAATGCCCTGAACATAGACACCTAACAACATGGCTATGACTAGGGATTCAAGTCCTATGCTCTAAGCATAGGAAGTCATCAGAAGGAACATAAAATAGCAAGATTCAGACCAGAAAGAAACTCATCACTACATTCAAGGGTATGCAACGGAGTTATGATTGGCCTTCACAGTAAATCCCAATTCTGGAACTAAAACTGGAAAAATTAGAAAAACACAAGAAAATACCAAAAATAAGGAAATTTTATTTACCATGGGATATTCAAGACACAAATCCAGAAGAAAAGAATAACACCATATTGTCTGTATGCAAAGCCTCAAAGAAAACCACAAGTTTACAGTAGACTTTACCGATAGTACTCAAAAAATTAAGAAAAATGTAAATTATCATATAAATGAAATGAAAGCTCTAGAAGAAAGAATCAGAAAACAAACAGTTTAGTACAGGGGGTTAAAAACTTTATTCAAGTAACAGACTCCTTGAAAACTGGATCAGGTCACAGAGAGATCAAACGCTTTATCAGAGAACAAAAAATAAGAGAAACCAAAACATGGAAAAATATCAATATAAGTTATATAAAAATAATCAACCTCAAAACATAAAAGAGAGAGAATATAAGAATCATCAGACTACCTGAAAGCCTCAGCCATTGAAAAATGATCAAGACGCTGTATTTAAAAAAATAATGAATGAAAAACTACATAGATTATTAGAAACAGTGGATGGAGTTAAAATAGAAAGATTTCACTAATCTCTTCAAATTTCCCTGAAATGAAAACTTCTAATAGCATGAGAGCCAAATCCAGAGCTTCTAGGTCAAAGAAAAAAAATACTGTCAAGAATTCATAAAGAAAGCATTGAAACATCAAAGAATCATAGGATTACATAAGATCTGAACACCATGACAATAAAGGAGAGGAAAACTTGAAATACAATATCCCAGAGAGCAAAATAAAAAAAAACCTTACACCCAAGAATATTTTACCTGGCAAAGTTTAGTATAATCTTAAAGGTGAAAAAATGAATTTTAATGAAAAAAACGACTTCCAAGCATTCTTGATGAGGACACCAGAACTAAAAAGATATTTTCTGAATTTCAAATGCAAAAAGCCTAAAGAAACACAGAAAAAATAGATATTTGGGCAATTGGAAGGGTTTATAAAATGATGAATTGTGTATATAGAAATAGAAGAAAAATATTCCATTAAAACCCTAATATCTTCAAAAGTTATTGGATGAATGAAACCATTTTCTTAAAATTTTTTCTAAGAAAACTAGGAGAATTTTTCTTATATTTTTATGATTATAAGGAAATAAAGTAAAAGGAATACTCTAAGACAGTGATGGGCAAACTAAGGCCCATGGGCCAGATGTGGGCCCCCGGAAATATTTGGCCCTATGACATTATTCCTAATCTGACAAATACAATGAGTAGAATACAATACAATGAAACTTCGAAAGAGTTGCCTTAGAAACAGACTGACAGATGAACATTTCCTTTCCTTTGGCCCCCTCTTTAAAAAGTTTGTCCATCACTGCTCTAAGAAATAAAGATGGATTGCAATAATAGCAAAATTGTATGATGAATCAAGTGTGGAAAACTTAGCTTTTCTCAGTAATACAACAATCCAGGACAATTCTAAAGGACTTATGACAAATAATTCTATCCAATTCTAGAGAAAGAACTTTTGGAGTCAAAATGGAGATGAAAGCACACTCTTTTCCCCTTTAATTGCATTTATATTTAGGAGTTTTGGTTTTATATGAGTATTCTCTCACAGAAATGTCCAATATGGAAATTTGTTTTGCATGATCATACACATGATCAAATTGCTTACCATCTCAAGGAATGGGGAGGGAAAGGAGAAAGGAAGACAATTTGCATCTTATAATTTCAGGAGACATATGTTGAAAATTGTTATTAAAGTAATTGGAAAAAAGAAATATTTTCTAAAAGAAGTAAAAAGGGATGAAAGTGAAACTTATTACTTCGCATTATCAAGGTGCACACTATACAGATGTGGAGAAAGGGGTGAGAAGAGAAAGATACTCATAAATTTCAATTTCATCTACCAAATAATTGAATGCATGTATACATATACAGAATATTTTTCTATTTTTATTTTCATATACGGAATATTTTTCTATTTTTATTTTTTTTGGATAATGCAGATTTCATTTTTTATATTTTTCCAGATTACATTTGGATATAATCTAAAATGTTTTTGTTTTTTTCAGTCACATGTAGAAACAATTTTTGACAATTTTTTACACATTTTGCCAAATATTTATTTCACTTTAACAGCATGTCTCATGATCTTTCTTTTTAAAATTTATTTATTTATTTAGAATATATTTCCATGGTTACATGATTCATGATTTTTCCCACCCCTCTTACTTCCCTCCTCCTGGAGCCAAAAAGCATTTCCACTGGGTTATATGTATCATTGTTCAAAACCTATTTCCATTTTATTCATATTTGCAATAAAGTGATCTTTTAACACCAAAACCCCAATCATATCCCCATTGTACTATGTAGTCAATCATATGTTTTTCTTCTTTGTTTCTACTCCCACAGTTCTTTCTCTGGATGTGGTAAGTGTTCTTTCTCATAAATTCCTAGGGATTGTCCTGGATCATTCCATTGCTACTAGTAGAAAAGTCTGTTGCATTTGATTGTGCCACAGTGTATGAGTCTCTGTGTACAATGTTCTCCTGGTTGTGCTCCTTTCACTCTGCATCAATTCTTGGAGGTCTTTCCAGTTCACATGGAATTCCTCCAGTTCATTATTCCTTTTAGCACAATAGTCACCATCAGATACCACAATTTGTTACCACAATCAGCTATTCCCCAATTGATGGATACCCCCTCATTTTCCAATTGTTTGCCACCACAAAGCACAGCTATAAATATTTTTTGTACAAGTATTTTTCCTTATTATCTCTTTAGGATACAAACCCAGCAGTGGTATGGCTGAATCAAAGGGCATTCCTTCTTTTAAAGTCAAATTGCCCTCCAGTTGGCAATTGTTTTATGACATTTTAAAATTCAAATTTTCTCCCTTCCTACTCCCACCCGGGTCGTGAATAGTCTGATATAGGTTGTACTCATATTTTCATGTAATACATTATTCCATGTTGTTCATGTCACAATAAAAGACATATCAAAATAGAATAGAAATCTCATGAATGATATACAGTGGAAGATGGCATGCTTGGATCTTCACTCAGATTCCAATAGCTTCTTCTTTGGCTATAAATAGTGCTTTCTTTATGAGTCCCTTATGATTATTTTAGAGAAGTGCTTTGCTGATAATGGTTTACTCTCTCACAGTTGATCATTGTATGATATTTCTGTTACTATATACATTGTTTTCCTGGTTCTGGTGACTTCACTTTGCATTAGTTTATATAAATCTTTCCAGGTTTTTCTGAACCTGGAACAGGTTTTTCCTGTTCGTCATTTCCTATGGCATAATAGTACTATATAGTAACCATATACAGTAACTTATTCAAGTCATTTCCCAAATGATGGATAACTCTTCAGTTTCCATTTCTCTACAAATATAAAAAAACTGTGAAAAATGTTTTTGTACAGGTAGGTTCTTTCCCCTTATTTATGATCTCTTTGGGACATAGAGCCAGTAGTGGTATTGCTAGGTTAAAGGGTATGCATAGTTCTATGGGCCTTTGAGCATGGTTCCATAGTACTCTCCAGAATGGTTGTATCAGTTACCAGTTCCACCAAGAGTGTATTAGTGTCTCAATTTTCCCACATCCCTCCAACATTTATCATTTTTCTTTTTGGTCATGTTAACCAGACTGAGAGACATGAGATAATATCTCAAAGATGATTTAATTTGCATTTCTTCAATCAATAATGATTTGGAGTATTTTTTTTCATATGGCTATTGATTTAATTTTTTTTGTCTGAGAACTGCCTGTTATGTCCTTTGACAATTTTTTTCAATTGGGGAACACTTTGTATTCTTATAATTGTGACTCATTTCTCTATATATTTGAGAAATGAGGCCTGTCAGAGACAATAATATAAACTCTCCTCCCCAATTTGTTGTTTCCCTTCTAATATGGGTTGCATTAGGTTTGTTTATTTTATCCCTTATTCCATGTAGATATAATTTTCATAATCATTTTCTGGCATTTTGTGATCCATGTTCTACTCCTTCCTCCTAATCCTTTTTCCTTTTGTTATGAGTAAGATTAGATTAGCTAGTTATTAGGTATTGATTATATATTGATTAGGAAGTACCTAGCAGGAAGGAGCTGGAGCTGGGAATTCCAGGTTGGAATGAAGGAGGAGGAAGTCTATCTGTGTTCTGTGTGTGGACTGCATTAGTGGTAGGCAAAAACTGTTGCCAGCCTGGGAGACCTCAGAGCAAAGGACACCCTATTTCCTGTTTTTCCCTGGATCCTGTGTGGTGTGGCATCTAAAAAGGACAAGATCTACAAAGCCAAGAGAAGAGGTGAAATTGGAGTTCTGGCAGACAGTGCTCCAAGCAAAACTCTTACTGCTTGGTTCCTGAGACAACTGTAGCTCCTGGCATCCAGAGATCATCAGTGGATTGCAGTGAGAAATCCCAAAGCCACAAACCCTAGCTGCACTCAAGCCTGGCAGGTTCCAGGTGTGAGGCAGAAACCCAAAGACTCCTTGGGCCCTGTTAGTTAGATAGCTTAGATTAGTGTAGTTGAATAAGTCCTTCCCTGTCCCTTTGGGTTTTGTTATTAGGTGTTAAGATTTTAGAGTAGTCATTCCTATCCCTCCTTTTAGTTGTTTCTAATTAAAACCCAATTTCACCTTGTTACCTTGTCAGTTAATTCAAGGCCTCTGGCCAGAGTGACAGTTGGCTGTTATTTTTTCAGTTGGGAGTGGTGTAGCTGTACAAGACTTCAGTGTTCAGTTTTAGTCTCTCTTACATCCCAGAGAGTGTTCCCACAAACCCCATAGTTGATTTTTAATATCCCTGGTGACCCCATTACTTATATTTTCCTACACTTCCTGAGATGACAGATGATATGATATAGGTTTTACATGTGCTATTGTATAATATATACCTTCATGTTTGTCATGTTGTAAAAGAAGATACATATCATTTATACTAGAGAAAAATTCATGGAGAAAATAAAGTGAAGACTGGTATGCTTCAATATGCATTCAGACTCCATCAGTTCCTTCTCTGATGCTGGATAACTTTTTTCATCATGAGTCCCTTGGAGTTGTCCTGGATCTTTGAATTGCTAATTATACTCAAGTCATTAAGAGTCTATCATTGTACATTATTGCTGTTAATGTGTACAACATTCTCCTGGTTCTGCCCACTTCACTTTGCATACTTCATATTAGTTTTTCCAGGTTTTTTGTGATCATCTTATTTGCCATTTCTTATGGCACAATAGCATTCCAATATAATATACCTATACATACCTACAATATACACATACCACAACTGGTTCAGCCATTCCCCAATTGATGGACATCCCTTCAGTTTCCAATTTTTTTGCCACCACAAAAAGAGCTGCATAAATATTTTTTGTGCAAATAAGTCCTTTTTCCCTATCTTTGATCTCTTTAGGATACAGACCTAGTAATGGTATTGCTAGGTCAAAGTGACATATGCAGAATCTTGAATAGGAATACATTAAAATGAACAGGGAATCAGACAAAGACGAGGAGAAAAGGATTAAAAGGAAATATAGATATTATTTTAGGTGAAAAAACCTTGAAAGAAATACAAAGAAATGGAAATAAAAGAAAGGAAAGAAAGGGTAAGAATTTGGGATTACAGATTAGATGAGAGATAGAGAAGAGCAGAATTAAGCCTTTTGCCTACATGATGAGGGTTTTGCAAATTCCTAGATCACCTTAAATGACATCACCCACATGGAAAATGTTGAAGACCTACTGTAAGGATAAGTGATAAGGGACAGGGGAAAATGCATAGATTATTTTTAAGAGGAAAGGAGGAGAATTTAGACACAAATCCTGGGAGAAGATTCTGGAAAGGAGAGGAGGATCTTGAGAGTTTACTGGGACTAATGGTCACTCCTGATCTGGCTTCTGTCTGAGCTGGCAGGGAGGATTTTGCTCTGGCACCTCCTGGGAACAGACTAATCTTATGGAAAGATCAGGAAATTTCTGGTTTGGAAAACAGCCTTGAAGAAAATCTGTCTTTCCCTGAAGTACTGAAATCAACCTGTCCTAGACAACTTGATTAAGGTAAACTCAAAGGTTTTTCACCTGGGACTTTGGGTTTACCTAGGAAGCCAATCCCAGGCTTTGGGTAGGGACTCAGTACATCTGTAAGTCCTTCCTCCTCAGCCTTTTAGAGATAATCTGTGATATTTAGGTAGTCAGATAGTTTGGGAGTCTAGATAAGATCAGGGAGCAGGTAAGGA
Organism: Gracilinanus agilis; assembly: GCF_016433145.1. Taxonomy (NCBI): domain Eukaryota; kingdom Metazoa; phylum Chordata; class Mammalia; order Didelphimorphia; family Didelphidae; genus Gracilinanus; species Gracilinanus agilis. The sequence goes on along the minus strand of NC_058131.1, from coordinate 296,066,765 downwards.
GTGCTCCAGAAGACAAGAAGGACATCCCTGTGAGGGGAGTGTAGATTGGTGGGAGGAGTTAGAGCTGTATACATTTAGGACCTTATTTACCATTTCTCTAACCTCAATAAATTTGTTTTTTCTATAATTGCAAAGGGGTTGTGCTTTACTGGCCCTAGGAGTTTCTAGCTGTTTTTTTTTTCAATTCCAGTCCATCTAGGTCCTTCCCATTAAATCTGTCTCCTTTTGGGAATAGATTTCTCTTTCACTACTTCTGGGAGCCTGGAAATCTCATGGATATTTGGACATTCTATGTTGGTCTACCACAGAGTAGAGAGAACAACCTTTATCCTTTGGCTGAATCTTTAAAATGGCCTAAATCAACAACTCAGGTGCCTTTGTCTACTCATCTAAGGGTGGAAGATTCCACTCACAGTAGATGACAACTTGTGTTCCGTGGGAGGGCCTGATTGCTGCCCCCTCCTCCTCACTTCTGGTCACTTGGCCCTGAGAAATTGGCCTGGACCTTTGAACTTTTTAATTGTGCTTCCCTTTTATAGGTGCAAGGAGTAGAGGCTCCAATCCGGAATGTAAGCCATAAGGATCTAAGAAAGATAATGGCAATACAGCTTGGATGCTGTAGCCAGGCCAGCAGTGAAACCCTAAGGAACCAGATTTGGAAACAGTAGCCCAATGGGATTTAGACTTGAATTTGATAAGGTTAATACTGTTTAAAAACTGAGCTAAACTGTGAACCTAAACCTTCTGCCTTCTCCAGAGACAAAGGTAATGAGGGGTTGGGAGGGGAGGCAGGGAGAGAGTTTGCCCCCCAGCTGTTGGAAAAATGTTCAAATGTTTGTTCTTGCTTTGTCTTTGAAGTAAATATTCCTTTGTAAAAGTGAATCAGATGTTAAGTGGTTCCTTGGAATGAGCATCTTAGTCACTAGGCCCCTAATAATGGTGGAGGGGAGTGAGAGAAAGGCACAAAACTAGCTGGGGTTTCAAGAAAAGGGAAAGAAAAGCAATATTCTAACAAAAGGGTAATGATGAACTCCATGGGGGGAGCAAAATGGAACAGACTTGACCCTCAAAGAATGGAGCCAGGGAAATTCTTATTTTACAAGTAAAATATGGATCACAAGCACCAAGCACACTCCCCTCTCAGCACCTTCTTTTTCATCTAAACATCTTTAAAAATTTACAGAAGGGGAAAAAAGTTCAGGGGAAAGCCCAGAGAAGCAGGACTTCTTTGAGAGTCACATGATGCATACTGAATATACTTTTTTTAAAAGAAAAATGTACATATTAAGATGCCATGATTTAATATATAATCCTCTTTTTCTATCCTACTTTCTTTATAGAGATATTCTCACCTAGTTTTGTCTTTATTAAAATTAAACATTTTTTAAAGTAAAATTTAAAAAAAAAAACCAACCCTCCATTCCAGCCAGGGCATTTTAGTCATCATAGTCTTCCAAATATTTTATACATTCTGACCCATCTGCCTTTGCTCACATCATCACCAGTATCTAGAATGCTCTTCATTGTCCTCCCCATCTATTCAAATTCTTAGCCTTATCTTCTCATGTTGAGGTCTGTTGTCTGCATAGATCTCTCCTTGGTAAAACTCTACAATGCTTATTACTGGTTCCACTCATTTGTTACTTTACAGTGCCTTGTACTGTAAACTAACTAAATGGCATATGTCTTATATCCCCATCTAGATTGTGGCTTCTTTGAAGGAAGAAGCACTTAGATATCATCCATCCCATTTAGCATAGGTTCTTGGAAATAGAAGATACTCAAAGACTATTATTTAAAAATTGATTGAAGGATTGGTTATTTGACCATGGTGGATTATCGAGAATATATTCAAACATTTAAGCTGAGGAAGGAATATTGGGGTATAATATCCAATAAAAGTATCATGGTCTATAGAAAGGAACATACATTCTAAGTCTCATAAATATCACACTAAACTCATAGCTATCATGATATTTTTGTACTGGAAGAGAGTTTACAAAGTTCAAAGTATACAATAGGGAATAACAGAAAGGACTTTAAAATTTTCATTTTCCTTTATTATTCCCATTTTCTGTAGGTGTGCCTATGTTAAAGGTCATTGGATCCTGAAAGTCAGAGATTGGGGACTTTTGACACTTCCGTGCATTTATATAGTCTCTTACTTATTCCCCAATCCCCTCTGTTAACATTTTTCTCTTCCTCCAAGGTTTGATTCAGGTTCCAGCTCGACTAATGAATCTTTTTCTAGTTCCCCATCTGCAAACACTAATTCTCTTCAACTTTTCTTGGAGTACTGGATCGGCTCTCTCATTTCCCTAATCACATTCTGTCTTTTCTCATACTTATCTGTGGCTGTGCACTGCCTCCTATTAGATTATAAACTCCTGATAGACAGGGAATGTCATAGGATCATAGGATTTTTCTCTACAACAGATTAGAGGTCATTGAATCTAATCTCCTCATTAAACTGAGGCCCAGAGAGGTTAAGTCTAGTGTCACACAGGTAGTAAGTATCTAAAGTGGGGCTTGAACCCATATGCCATTTTTCATCCCTAGCACCTAATGGTGTCTACTACATAGTAGGTACTTCATAAAGGTTTGTTCAATTGAAATGGCACTGAATCAGTTTAGTATTCTTTGTCTTACAATTCTAAGTTGGCTTATATTACATTCATATTGGAATACTGCTTTGAGTTTCCTCAAAGGAAAGGCATGTTATACATACTAAGTATTTTCAATTACTACCTAACCAAGATAAATACTGTGAGTTCCCTAAAGGTTTATTTCCAAAGATTGATGTTCTCCAGATTGGTAATAATGCAATTGAAACATACTATCTGTTCTAAGTGCCCTTCCCTACTGCACCTCCAAGACCCACACTCTATTAAGAACATTCCTGGGGTTTTTTAAAGCTTTAAGCATTTGTGGCTAGACACAACTAGTCTTTCAAGATATTTAAAGACCATTAGCAAAATAAGATTCACTCTCCAACTGAAGCTTCTTTTGATGGAGCAGGATAAAATTCTTACATTTGCTCTCAGATTTTGATTATTTATGAGCAAATTGAAAAGAACAGGGGGAAAGGGAAGGACAAATAGAAATGAAAGATACTAACAATGCTGATGATGGAACATACTCATATTATGTACGGCATGTTCTGAAAATATTCCCAAGCCCCTTAGTACAAACTTGTAAAATTCTCTCAATGGCAACATAGCTCATGCCACAGAGAAAATAGAAAAATAGCTAATTTCTCTGTTTTCAGTACTGGGTCAAGCCTTTAATGTTTGGATTTGTTTCACAAGCATGTTTCATATGGAGTAAGGGAAAAATAAAAACACAAATAAGGAGAGATTTATTTTAATGGGTTTCATTAAAAACAAGCTAGAATGACACTAACTCATGAAGCAACTCCTTTTCCCTTTCTGGAAGGATGAAGGATTCAATAGCACTTTTAGTGGGCCAATTTTGATCCTGAAAACCAAATGATTTCCTGTTTCATTTTATATGCAATATGCTAGGACATGATGTGATGCAAGCTCTCAGATTCCAATGATCTATTCTAAATTCAGTCTTTTCATTACCTGGGTTCTTTGGTAATTCTAAAATAATTTACTTAGGGGGCAGCTGGGTAGCTCAGTGGATTGAGTGAGAGTCAGGCCTAGAGACGGGAGGTCCTAGGTTCAAATCTGGCCTGAGACACTTTCCAGCTGTGTGACTCTGGGCAAGTCACTTGACCCCCATTGCCCACCCTTACCACTCTTCCACCTAGGAGCCAATACACAGAAGTTAAGGGTTTTAAAAAAAATAAAGTAATTTATTTAAACTACAAGTCTGACCATGACACTTTTCTGCTCTATAAACTCCAGTGACTCCCTATTTTCTCATCTGTTTGACATTTAAATCACCACCTGATTCCAACCTACATTTCCAACCTAAAGAAAACAAGCATTTATTAAGCACCTACTATATATATCAGAAACTGGGCTGATTTAGCACAGATTACTTTCATCTACACACACTACAATTACAGCACTGCCTTTCTTACTCCGCATACATAACATACATGAAATATAAATATACTCTATCTTTAAGTCTATCCTCCAGATTCTCTAATTTGTTTCAAGCCTCAGCTCAATGCTATTTTCTATATGAAAACTTTCCCAATCTCTTCAAATGCTAATTCCTAACCCTCACTCCTTCCCCAATAATTTTGTATCTATTTTTCAAATATTTTGGATACAATGACATATCTGTTAACTCTTCCTCTATATTGTAAGCTCCTTGAAGACAAAGATTGTTACTTTTTTTCAAATTTGACTGTGATTTGTTTTCAATTACATGTAGAAACAATTTTTGACAATTATTTTCTGACATTTTGTGAGTTAGATTTTCTCCCTCCCTCCCTCTTCTAATTCCCCAAGGCAGTAAGTAGTCTGATATAGGTTATAACAGTGCTTTCATGCAATATATATTTCCATATGCCTCATGCCATGACAGAAGATATATCATTCACAGAACAAAAAACACACAAAGGAAATAAAGCAAAAGATGACATACTTTGATCTGTAGTCTGACTCCAACAGTTCTTTCTTTGAACATGGGTAGCATTTTTTTATCATGAGTTCTGCTTACTTCACTTTATATCAGATCATAGAAATTTTTCCAGGTTTTTCATCCTATTCATCATTTCTTGTGGTACAATAATAGTATTCCTTTTTTTCGTGAAATATATATTTGTGATGCTTTTTTAAGAGAATAAATTACATTAAGAAAAATCCAGAGGAACAGCAGCACAATTTTATCTGATAACTTAAGGGAAAAAAAAGATCTCAGTTCAATAAAATTTCCACAAGTATTTTTGTCCCTTCATTAAAGTCCTATTCAGATGCTTCATCATCCGGTAGGAGTGACTCTGAGTTCTTTTTTTTTTTTTTTTTTTTTAGAAAAAATTTTTTCCATGGTTACATGATTCATGTTCTTACTTTTCCCCCCAACCCCTCCCCCCTCCATAGCTGACACGCATTTCCATTGGTTTCTTCATGTGTCATCGATCAAGACCTATTTCCATCAATAATAGTATTCCATTACAATTATATACCACATCTTGTTCAGCCATTCCCAAATTGATGAACATCCCTCCGTTTCCAATCCTTTGCCACTATAAAAGAATTGCTAAAACTATTTTTATACAAGAAGTACTTTTCCCCTATCTCTGATCTCTTTGGGATACAGACACAATAGTGATATTGCTACTTTGTAAAAAATATGCATTGTTCTATAAATACTAAGTATAAAGTTTTATAGCTACTGTGCAAAGTGTATGCATAGTTTTATGGCCCTTTGGCCATGGTTCCAGTTTGCTCTCCAGAATGGTTGTATCTCTTCACAGTTCCATCCACATTACATTAACGTCCCAATGTTCCCACATCCCCTCCAACACTTATTTTTCTTTTTGGATATATTGGCCAATCTGATAGGTGTCAGTTTTAGTATCTCAATTGTTTTAATTTACATTTCTTGAATCAATAGTGATTTCAATCATTGTTTCACATGACTTTGAATGGCTTTAATTTCTTCCTCTGAGAACTGCTTGTTCATATCCTTTGACCATTTTTCAATTGTGGAATACTTTATAGTCTTATAAATTTAACTCATTTTCTGTGTATTTGAGAAATAAGGACTTTGTCAGAAATACTTGCTATAAAATTTTGTTCCCTATTTATTTTAATTTCTAATCTTGATTACACTGGTTTTGCTTGTATAAAACCCTTTTATTTTAATGTTACCCATTTTATTTTTCATAATGTTCTCTATGTCTTCTTTGATCATAAATTCTTCCCTTATCCATAAATCTGATACGTATATATGCCTAGTTTTTGACATATTGTTTTCCAGTTTTCCTATCCACTTTTGTTAAATAGACATAAACAAACATAAACAAACAAATAAGCAAAAGCATAAATAAATAAACAAACAAATAAATAAATAACATACATACATAGAATGAGTTCTGCCCCCAATAATTTGTGTATTTGGGTTTATCAAACACTAGATTATTATGGTCATTAGTATATTATGGTCATCATCTACTGAATATTGACTTCCCAACCTGTTCCACTGATCCACTACTCTATTTCTTAGCCAGTATCAGATTGATTTGATGATTGCAACTTTATAGTATAATTTGAGAACTGGTACTAGGCCTCCTTCTTTCATAATTTTAATTAATTCTTTTTATATTCTTGACCTTTTTTCTTCTAGCTGAATCTTGTTATTTTTTTTTTTATTTCTAGGAAATGATCTTTGAATGGTTTGATTGGAATAGCATTGAATATGTAAATTAATTTTTGGTAGGATTGTTATTTTTCTTATATTGGCTCAGTCTATAAGCAATTAATATTTTTCCAACTGTTTGGGTACGTGAAATTTTATTTTATTTGTGTGAAAAGAGTCTTGTGATTGTGCTCATATTGTTGGTAGGTTTGTTTTGGCTCATTCCAGTCTTTATAGAGAGTTGTTTTCTTCAGTGTCTGGCTTTGCTTTTTTTTTTTTTTTTCATCTCCTTTCTCATTTGGCCTATTCTAGTTTCCAATTGTTGAATATTTCTATAATTTCTTTTATTATTTGAGTTTTTTAATTTCTTTTCAAGTTCTTCAAAGAATTCCTTTTGGGCCTGACAATTTTTCTCACTTTCCTTTGGAGCTTCACATTTCCTTTTTTCTCACTGTTGTCCTTAGAGTTCTTATTTTGATCTTTCCAGTCACTAAAGTTACTTTCTAAGGTTAGGTTTTTTCTTTATATTTTGCTAATTTCTCTACTTATTATTCTCCACACACCCCCCACCCCAGCCCCATTATCATGTGTATCTGTTGAGGTTATGCTCTGCTGTTGGAGTAAAAGAAGTACTGTTCCAAGCTTGTAATAACCTTCTCTGGTGCTTGGGGAAGGCATTCCTATCTTTGGGTCCCTCAGTGAGGTCTTTGAAGGAGTGGCATGGCTTTCTTCTAGTGAGGACACCTACAACTAACTTATTTAGTTGGATTCTGCTTCCCCTACTACTGGTTGCCCTCTTATCTGTTGTGCTGGGCTGCTCCCAGGTATGTTTTGTCTCCTCAGGTCAGGTAAAAGCATATAGGGCTACTCTGCATTCTGTCATTTCCTTACCTCAGGCTACATGGAAATCCATAGGGCTAACAATGAGCTGCTCCCCACTTGCCTTAGGCTGCTTGGTAGCTCTTTGGGATGCCCCTTGATGTGCTATTTTGTTGCCTCAGGCTATTTGGTAGTTTATAGGACCATGTAGAAGTGCTTTGTATTGCTCCAGGTTCTATTGGTCCTCACTTGCCACACTTTCTGCAATACTCTCCTTTCTCACCCCAGTCAGAGCTGTCCCTCCTGCTTTCCTTTGTTTTTATCTGCTTTATTTTCTATTTTTGTGTGTTTAGAGGGTTTGGGTGAGCCCATTGTTCCTTACTCTGCCTTAGCTCATTACTTACTTTGCTTCCAGTATGCCCTGGTTCAGCTGTTTCACTTTTGTGAGAGATAGGAAGCAATATGTGCCAGGCAAGTCAAACCAACACTATCACCTTGACTACCCTCTCCCTTCAGAACCTGAAGAAGCAGACAGGCCAAAACCCTAAACCCATGAACCTGAGAAATAGAAGCACTCCCCAAACCACTAGACCTGCTTCCAGCCCAATTTCTGTAGCCATCACTAAGGGAGGGATTATGGTGGAGAGCCCACCTTCCTCATCACCACCAGTAACAAATACTAACCACCTGCCACCATCAAGACATTGGTTGTGGCCGCAATACCTAGACCACAGTTCCTGCTTCTGCCCACCTCTCACAATTGACTTCATGGGAAGCAATTTCTAGGGACCAGTCATTCCTACCAATTGCTTTTCACAGGACAAGACTACCTAGATGAAGCAGCAAGGCATCCTTATAAAGAGATAGGAAACTCCTTAACTACTACCTATCTCCCCTCAGACCCTGATGAAGATAGCCCAGGACCCTGAGCCCAAGAGCCTTGAAAATGGAAGTGCTTCAGTTAGAATACCATTTTCCATCATCTTGGGAAGCAATCCCTGTGGAGGTGCAGCCTGCAGGTAGTTGCTACAGCCATATCTATTGAAGACTCAGAAAAGAAAGTTCTTGTCACCAAAATCTTTGCATGGCACTGTCACATATTTCAACATCAGACACTTAAAGGATTTTATCAGTGAAAATGACATTAAAGAAAAGGCAAAACCACCTGTTTTGGGACTGTGCTCTAAGAACCAGGGATCTTAATGTCTGACTTGGAACTAAAACATGCCATAATGGTTATCTTTCCCCACCAGAACGTGAACTTGTTGAGGGCAGGGACTGTTTTTTCCATTTGTATATGCAGAGCTTTGTAAATAAAAAGCAATTAATAAAGTCTTTATTCATTCATTATTGCATTTGTATTTCTATTGCCCACCACAGTGCCTGGCACATAGCAGATGCTAAATAATTGCTTTCTGGTTGTTTGAATTCCAAAATTCTAGAGCTAAAAAAGAGATTTGAATGATCACAACTCTAATCTTCTACCTTTAGGTAATTGAATGTCAAGGTGGTAGCTAGCTTTCAGTCTTTGGCTTAGAATGGACTCCTCAAAGCTTTAAGGGAGGCTAATGTAGCATGGCCAGAAAAGCACAGAACTGAGAATTCAAAAGATTGGGTTTTTAAATCATTGTGGGTTTTTTTGTAGATTATACGATGGGTTACTTTAAGAGCCCAAGAGAGTAAACTAAAAAAATTAATTGAAACAATAACTTCAGCAAGGTTTCAGGATACACAATAAATCCACATAAATCATCACTATTTCTGTATCTTACCAACAAAACCCAATGGGAAGAGATAGAGAAATTCCATTTAAAATAACTATAGAATGTATAAAATACTTGGGAGACTAGCTGCCAAGACACATACACGATTTATATGAACAGAACTACAATACAGTATTTATAGAAATACAGACAAAAATAATTTGAGAAATATTCATTGTTCTCAGGTTGACTAATCCAATATAGCAAAAATGACAATACTATCTAAATTAATTTATAAAGCACCATACCAATCAAACTACCAAAAGATTCTTCTGTATAATAAGAAAATAATAATGAAATTGATCTAGAGGAAGAAGAGATCAAGAATCTCAGGAAAATTATATAAAATCAGTGGAAAAAGAGAGGCTTCAAGGAAAAAAAAATCAAAGCTATTAATAGCCATGTGAATACCTAGCTTTCTTTAAAAGTCTATTTTTATTTTGTAGCATGTTTTGGATCCTTGGTTCTTTTGGCCAATGTGTCTTCTTTATGTGAATGTTTCATTGTATTTTATTTCTCTGTATGGAGCGGCATATATTAAGAACACTAAATTTGGGAGCAATCTGAGATGATAGTTATCTATATGAGTAGGGTGCTTAATTTAATATGAGAATAGATATATGTTTAGAGTTGCAAAATGTTTTAAATAGAAAAATAGCATTTAATCTTAAAGTTCTCAGGTTGAAAATATATAAAGAAAACAGGCAATACTTCTGTTGCAAAATTTTAACTGTAACGGATTTCATACTGTTTTCTTAGCCTTTGTTGTTTACTCTTTATAGTTTCAGGTTTCTCTTAGTTTGTCTCACTAACTTATGAAAGTTAAAATTTAATAAAACTTATGAAAGTTTTATTAAATGAAAAAATTAATATTAAATGAAAAATGAAAAATTAAATAAAACTTATGTAAGTTAAAATTTAATAAAAACAAAAGTCTATTTTTAAAAAACTAACCAGCATATCAATCAAGTCTAACAGTATATGCAGACTTCCATAGCTATAGTCCCCTGAATCCACAAAGAAGAGAGGGAGGCATATTCTAATATCTATGATGATATAAGCATAAAACACTGTAAATACTGTCAAACATTAATAATTAGACAAAAGAAAATTAAACCAACTTTGAGGTTCTTCCTTACATCCATCAGACTAACAAAATTAACAAAAATGGAAGATGACGAATGGAGTGTCTGTAGGCAGGTACTTTAAAAGTTGTTATTGTGAATTTGTCCAGTCACTCTGGAAAGAAATTTGAGACTATGCTCCAAAAATTACTAAATTATGCGAATTTCTTGACTGAAAGATCCACTGCTAGGCCTAGACCCCAAAGAGATTAAAGAAAGAGGAAAAAGACCATTGATGTTCAGAAATACTTCTAGACCTTTTTTTTGTAGTGACAAAGGTCTGGAAATTAAAATCGTACTCATCATTTGGAGAATGGCCAAATAAATAATGGTATGAATAGAATATAGATAGATAAGAATAATATGGATAGAATGCTTCCATGTTATAAAAAAGAAAGAAAAGTATGGTTTCAGAGAAATGTAGAAAGTATTCTATGCATTAATTCAGAATTATTGAGCAGATTGAAAGAATAATTTGTACAATAACCTTACAAAGAGAAACAACACTAAAATACTTAAAAAACTCTGATCATTTCAGTCACCAACCATGATTCCAAGATAGATGATGATGTATCATACCCATTTCTTGATAGAAAAGAATAGATTTGAGATGCAGAATGAGGCATATATTTTGGGCCATGATTAATAGAGGAGTTTGTTTTGCTTAATTATGCACATTGTTGCAAGCATTTTGTTTTATGTTTGAATGGAGATATAGGAAGAAAGAAAATAAACACTTGTTAATTGGTGAAAAGACATGACATAAACATACAAACTAAACCTGGCTTTGCTTTCCTTTGTGAACTTAGATAAATATCTTCTCCTTTATGAGCTTCCAATACCTCATATAAGGAAAAGATTGGACTAGAAGCAATATGTTTCCTTCTAGCTATAAAATCCTATGTTATTTCTTGTAGTATGTGTGAATGTGGAAAAAAGTTACCATGATCAATTATACCAATGGAAGTTACTGATAAACATCAGTCCTTTGAATGATCCAGAAAAAAAAAACACTTTGGTGAGTCTAATCAACTAAAGAAAGTCATTTTCATAGCAACAGATTAATATAAAATTAAAGATTAATGTATCTAAAAGCTATGGAATTTCATACCTGCTTTCCTTCTTTTCAGAGGTAGGAGACTACGGGTATGGAATACCACATATACTGCCAAACTTGGTTACTATGTTGGCTAGTTTTGCTGGATCTTTTTTTTGTTGTTATTCCTCTTATATTCTTTATTAATAAGAATGACTCCCCAGCAAATGGAAGGGAAAAGATATTTTGGGAAGGATAAGCAATTAAAAATACAAGATATCAATAATTATTAAAATATTTATATTATTTTCCCAAAATGATAGTAACCTCTATCTAACCTAGGTATGAAAAATCCAGAAAACTTCAGAAGACCTCCAAGCAAAGGAAATTATAAGCACTGACTTGATATTTGATTCTAATGCTCTCTTACAATGACAGCTTAGATTTAAAGCAGAATTTTAGACTTATTTTCTGCTCTTTTCCTGTGACTGTTCCATTTAAGACAAATCCATCAGCATTCCCAGATTTTATCCTATTCTTTCCTTTCTCTAGGTCTTGCCTTATGCTTAGATCAGATTGTCTGTTGATACGCAAATATCCCCTCCACATACCTACTTTCCCCATCATGGTTTTGATATATCACAGGACCATTTATGGCATCAAATAGGAATTTTTTTAGCAGTTTTGCTCAAGTTGCAGTGGACATGCAGACAGAAAAATTTAGAAATGAGAAATGCATTGAATAGATATGTATAGCATCACATAGTATCAATATATTTTATCTTTTACTACCATAACTATATACAATTTATTTTTTAAAGTTAGAATAAGTAAAAAGTTAGTTTGTGAAAAGAACAACAAAAGCCATCAGACAACACGCAAAGGCTAGAAATGTTAACATTGACCTACATATAACCTATGAGCATATACTTAACCAAATTCTATAATAAAGTATTATAAACCCTATAAGATAAAAAGAAAAAAAATGACAATTTATCTGGTACAAAAGGAAAACCAAAAAATTTTATGTGGATTTTCCAGATCACAGGGGCACCACACCCCTGACTCCCATGATGTAAATGGGATACCTGTACTTCTCTTACTTGACAGCCCCAAAGAGGCAAAACTTCTTCCACGAAGCCTTCTCAGATTAAGATAAATGTTTCTAGTCCCTGAAGGGACCTCAGAGGCCATTGAATCCAACCTCCTAATTTTATAGATGAGGAAAGTGATTTAGATCCTTAGATGTATGTCTGCCAGAGCTCAGATTGTTACTGGGTTTTTTCCAAAGGATTTATCAAAAATTAGTTTTGTTTTAGTTATTTAAGTAGAGGACTTATTGTCCCTAAAAGATTGTAAGTTCCTTGAGAGCATGAACCTATCAAACTGCTCCTTTGTATCCTCAGTACCAAGCACAGTGCATTGCAAACTTAAACCAAACATATTTAATAAACTAAACACTTAATAAATATATGTTGAATTGAAATTTTGTCACAATCCCCACTTACTGTAATCAATTGATTTTTTTGAGTTAATGTGACATAAAGTCATCAGATTTGGGTGTTTGATGCCAGACACTTAGGATGTGACATGAAGCCAAAATGTAATGTATCTACATTAATGTGGGAAAAAGAATCAGTCATTGTGGTTGGCTGCTTTTGCATAAACAAAAGCACCAGCTAATTTGATTAACTTAATTTAAAATTTTTGTAATATAACTTAATTTTAAATATAGCCTGTTAGCCATTTGTTACTGTAATGTCTATTACATTTACTGTAATGTCTATTACATTTTTCAAATTCATGAATTTTTCCAAATTTCCCCCTTACTTGCTGTTTCTATTTTAACCTCAGTTTCTGCTCTTCTAACTTTCTTGGTTAGGTCAAAAACAGAAACAAGTATCCATAGTTCTCTGCTCTTTCTATCACAAATACAGGTTTACATGACAACTCAATTGAAAAGAGCTATGAAACATAGCAAACAAATGCAAAAAAGCAGAAATAATAAATGCAAACTTTTCAGATCATAATGCAATAAAAATAATAATTAGTAAGAATACATGGAGAGACAAATCAAAAATTAATTGGAAATTAAATAATATGATTCTCCAAAAGTGGTTGGTTAAATAAAAAATTATAGAAATAATTAGTAACTTCATTAAAGAGAATGACAATAAGGAGAGATGACATCAAAATCTATGGGCTGTAGCCAAAGTAGTACTCAGGGGAAAATTTATTTCCCAGTATACATATCAACAAATCAGAGAGAGAAGAGGTCAATAAATTGGGCATGCACATTAAAAACAAGAAGGAGAACAAATTTAAAATCTCCAGGTAAAAACTAAATTGGAAATCCTAAAAATTAAAGGAGAAATTAATAAAATTGAAAGTAAAAGAATTATTGAATTAACAAATAAGAGTAGGAGCTGGTACTTTGAAAAAATAAAGAAAATAGATAAAGTACTGGTTAATCTGATTTAAAAAGGAAAAAAGAAAACCAAATCAACAGTATCAAAGATAGAAAGCCTGAACTAACCTCTAATAAAGAAGAATTTAAAGTAATTATTAAGAAATATTTTGCCCAATTATATGGCAATATAAGTGATATAGATGAATATTTACAAAAATATAAACTTCCTAGATTAACAGAAGAGGAAATAGAATACTTAAATAATCCCATATCAGAAAAAGAAATTGAAAAAGCCATCAAAGAACTCCCTAAGAAAAAATTCCCAGGGCCAGATGGATTCACAAGTGAATTCTTTCAAACATTTAAAGAACAACTAATCCCAAAACTATACAAACTATTTGACAAAATAAGCAAAGAAGGAGTTCTACCAAATTCCTTTTATGACACAAATATGGTAGATTCCAAAGCCAGGCAGACCAAAAACAGAGAAAGAAAACTACAGGCCAGTCTCCTTACTGAACATAGATGCAAAAATATTAAATAGAATACTAGCAAAAAGACTCCAGCAAGTGATCAAGAGTATTATTTGCTATGATCAGGTGGGATTTATACCAAGAATGCAAGGATGGATTAATATTAGGAAAACCATCCACATAATTGACCATATCAACAACCAAACCAACAGAAATCACATGATTATCTCAGTAGATGCAGAAAAAGCCTTTGACAAAATACAACACTCATTCCTATTGAAAACACTAGAAAGTATAGGAATAGAAGGGCCTTTCCTAAAAATATTAAACAACATATATTTAAAACCATCAGCAAGCATCATCTGCAATGGGGATAAATTAGATGCCTTCCCAATAAGACCAGGAGTGAAAGAAGGATGCCCATTATCACCTCTATTATTTAACATTGTACTAGAAACATTAGCAGTAACAATTAGAGAATAAAAAGAAATTGAAGGTATTAAAATAGGCAATGAGGAGACTAAACTATTACTCTTTGCAGATGATATGATGGTATATTTAAAGAATCCTAAAAAGGGGGCATCTGGGTAGCTCAGTGGATTGAGAGACAGATGGGAGGTCCTAGGTTCAAATCTGGCCTCAGACACTTCCCAGCTATGTGACCCTAGGCAAGTCACTTAACCCCCATTGCCTAGCCCTTACCACTCTTCTGCTTTGGAGCCAATAAGACAGAAGGTAAGAGTTTTATTAAAACAAACAAACAATTAAACAAACAAACAAACAAATAAATAAATAATGAAGAATCCTAAAGGATCAACTAAAAAGTTAATGGAAGTAATCAACAACTTTAGCAAAGTTGCAGGATACAAAATAAACCCACATAAATCATCAGCATCACTACATATTTCCAATACAACTCAGCAGCAAGAGTTAGAAAGAGAAATTCCATTTAAAATCACCCTAGACAATATAAAGTATTCAGGAATCTATTTGCCAGCACAAACACAGGAATTATATGAACACAACTACAAAACACTTTCCAAACAATTAAAACTAGATCTAAATAATTGGAAAAACATTATTTGCTCCTGGGTAGGATGAGCTAACATAATAAAAATGACAATCCTACCCAAATTAATTTACTTATTCAGTGCCATACCTATCAAACTACCAAAAATCTTTTTTTCTGAATTAGAAAAAATTATAATAAAGTTCATTTGGAAGAACAAAAGATCAAGAATATCAAGGGAAATAATGAAAAAAATTTGAAGGATGGGAGCTTAGCAGTACCAGATCTTAAACTGTATTATAAAGCAGTGGTCATCAAAACGATATGGTACTGGCTAAGAGATAGAAGGGAGGATTAATGGGGTAAATGACCTCAGCAAGATAGTGTATGATAAATCCAAAGAGCCATGCTTTTGGGACAAAAAACCATTACTTGACAAAAACTGTTGGGAAAATTGGAAAACAGTATAGGAAAGATTAGGTTTAGTTCAACATCTCACATCCTACACCAAGATAAATTCAGAATGGTTGAATGATTTAAATATAAAGAAGGAAACTATAAGTAAATTAGATGAACATAGAATAATATACCTGTCAGATCTCTGGGAAAGGAAAGATTTTAAGATCAAGTAAGAGACAGAGAATATTACAAAATTTAAAATGAGTAATTTTGATTACATTAAATTAAAAAGGTTTTGTACAAACTAAACCAATGCAACCAAAATTAGGAGGGAATCAACAAATTGGGGAAAATCTTTATAACAAAAACCTCTGAAAAAGGTCTAATTATTTAAATTTATAAGGAGCTAAATTAACTGCACAAAAAAATCAAGCCATTTCCCAGTTGATAAATGGGCAAAGGACATGAATAGGAAATTTTCAGATAAGGAATTGAAAACTATCAATAAGCACATGAAATAGTGTTCTAAATCTCTTATAATTAGAGAAATGCAATTCAAAATAACTCAGAGGTACCACCTCACACTGAGCAGTTTGGTTAATATGACACCAAAGGAAAGTAATAAATGTTGGAGGGGATGTGGCAAAATTGGGACACTAATGCATTGCTAGTGGAGTTGTAAATTGATCCAACCATTCTGGAAGGCAATTTGGAACTATGCCCAAAGGTCTTTAAAAGACTGCCTGCCCTTTGATCCAGCCATACCACTGCTGGGTTTATACCCCAAAGAGATCATAAGGCAAAAGACTTGTAAAAAAATTTATAGCCTCGCTCTTTGTGGTGGCAAAAATTTGGAAAATGAGGGGATGACCTTTGACTGGGGAATGGCTAAACAAATTGTGGTTATCTCCTGGTGATGGAAAACTGTTGTGCTAAAAGGAACTGGAGGAATTCCATGTGAACTGAAATGACCTCCAGGAACTGATGCAGAGTGAAAGGAGCAGAAACAGGAAAACGTTGTACACAGAGATGGATACACTGTGGCATAATGAAGTGTAATGGACTTCTCTACTAGCAGCAATACAATAATCCAGGACAATTCTGAGGGACTTATGAGAAAGAATGCTATCCACATCCAGAGAAAGAACTGTGGGAGTAGAAACATAGAAGAAAAACAGTTGCTTGATCACATGGTTCAATGGGGATATGATTGGAGATGTAGACTCTAAACGATCCCTCTAGTGCAAATATTAATAATATGGAAATAGGTCTTGATCAATGATGCATGTAAAACCCAATGGAATTGCTTGTTAGCTAAGGGAGTGCGGTGGGAGGAGGGAAGGGAAAGAACATGAATCATGTAACCATGGAAGAATATTATAAATTAATTAATTCAACTTAATAAAAATGTTTTTAATTTTTAAAAAAGAGCTATGAATTTGTTTATAATTTAAACTTTTATATCTAACTCATGTACTCATTTGGAGCTACTTTTGATATATGTGAAATGTTAATCTAAACCTAATTTCAGAAAGTCTACAGTTTTCTCAGAAATTTTTTTCTTGGAATGGTGAGTCTTTTCCCAAGTAACTAGAGCTTTTGAGTTTATTGAACACAAGACTAAGTCCATTTGGTTCTGTAGACACTTAATCTGTTCCACTGATCTCTGTTTTTTCAACCAGTTCTAGTTTTGATGACTACCATTTTGTAGTATAGTTTGTAAATTTTGCATTTCCAGGTTCCCTTCTTTGCCTTTTTTTTCATTATTCCCTTTGAGATTCTTGACCTCTTATTCCTCTAGATGAATTTTATTATTAATTTTTCTAGCTCTATAAAGTAATCCTTTTATAATTTGGTTAGTATGGCCCCTCCCCCAGTTTATAGTAATCTGAAAGGGCTAAGGGAATACACAGGAATACCAGAGGCAAGATGGGAACTTAGGTCTCTCCTAACTCCAAATCCTTCTCATTTCTCACTATACCACACTGATCACACAGACCAGAGTTGGGACTCACAGTGCAACAGCCCAGTATTATAGGGATTTCTTAGGCCACAGAACAAAATTTAATAGTCAAGATTCAGAAGAAGCATCCTTCACTATATCCAAATGATATGTGCTTAAAAATCTGTGAACAGTTTCCACAACAATTTTAATAATCATTTCAAGTGTGTAAAATATTTATTCTTGATGGAACATTGGTAGGAAGTACCTTCAAAAATGCATGCTATTAGGCAACTGTCTTGCTTGCTGCTTCCCTTATATAATATCCCATTTCTCATCTCCAAGTCAGTGCATAAGCTATTATATACTCCTACAATATACCCTTTCCTTCAATCCTACCTCTTAGAATACTTTCCTTCCTCTAAGCTGAGATCATGTCCTCAAGGCCAAATAAGTCATGACAGTCCTTGGTGATGTACTCTTCAAAATTTCCAAGTAAAATATATATTTACATGTTGTATCCCCATAGTAACCTATAAGTTTCTTGAGAACAGGGACTATTTTTCATTTTGTCTTCATATGCTTTGCACCTAGCATAAGGATATATATACAATAAAGGTATTTAAATAAATGTTTTCTGGGGATAGCTTGGTAATTCAGTGAATTGAGAGCCAGGCCTAGAGATGAGAGGCCCTGGATTCAAATCTGACCTCAGATACTATCTAGCTCTGTGACCATGAGGAAGTCTATTAATCCTGTCTCCCAAAATTATCTATTCCTTATCATTCTTCTGTCTTGGAAATGATAAACAGTATTAATCCTAAAATGGAAGGTAAGGATTGTGTGTGTGTGTGTGTGTTTGTGTGTTTGCTGGATTCGATTAGATTGGATTAATTTATTCAAAAATTTTATAATAGATTTATTTTTGAAAAACTGGAAATAAGTTACATATCTCACAATTGGAGAAATTAAATAGAAGCATATTAATGTAATGGAATAATGGTGCATCCTAACAAACAAATGTGAAGAATTCAAAGAAATATTTAATGACTATACAAAATTATTCAAAATGAGAATAATAACAATATTCACAATTGGCCACAATTTGAACTTTTTTTTTTAAAACAGAAATGGCAGCAAAACTTTGTTGCACAAAAATAGACTTGAAAGGAAATACAGAACAAAAAATATATGGGTAAAATAACAATTTTCTATTAAATTGTAGATTCTGTAGAGTACTAGATAAAGAGAACCAGCCTTGAAGCCAGGAAGAACTGACTTTTAGTCCTGCCTCTAATAGCTACTCTCTGTGTTACCTTGGACAAGTCAGAACTCTCTTAGAGTCTAGGTGGCAAAGAAAAGAGTATTGATAGAAACAATTGCAGAGTAGGTACAGCCCTACATTGGAAAAAGGAGTTTTCTCATAGGGAATTTTCTATACCAATGAAATAACAGATTCAGTCCTTATCCTCTATTTAGTAAATTACTCCCTTTTTAAAATTTGTATTTGGAAAGTTGCTAGGTTTGTGCTTTAAAACCAATTAAGAAAACAAACCAAAAAAGGAACTCCTAAGAATCTATAGGGTTTAAATTTTTTTTACATCAAAATATATGCAACACTGCTCCACCCCTGGAGATAATTAACTAAAATTCACATTTAACTATTTAGGAGAGCTGTAGACAACCCCTAAGTTAATCTTCTGAAGAGAAAAATTCTTTAGCAATGTGATTTATCAAAGTCTTTACCCGTTCCCATTTATTATAAAATCACAAATTTAGAGCTGGATGTTCTAGCTCTAATTTGGAGCTTAGAGTTCATTCATCCCAATTCCTTTAGTTTTCATGTGAAGAAACAAACTGAAGTCCAGAGAAAATGAATGATTTACCCATGATCACACAGTTGCCAGGTATCCTTAATGGGAATTTAAACCCAAGTCTTCACTTACAAAAAGCTGAGATTTTCACATATTGGATTTTCTTATAGTGAGTCCCACCTGCAAACACAACCGCCAGCTTCTGCCCAGATCTCCCTACCAGATGCTCTTCCATGCCTGATCCTATGTATATGAGTCACCTCGGAAAATACAAATATTGCTGCTGCTATTTCTTTATTAAAGACAAGGAGGTTGCATCCCCTTTGGGCTGTGTGCCATATGAACACAGAAGAGCAGTTCAGTATGCTGATCACATTCAGCATTTAAAAACATTTAATTATGTGCAAAGATAGAGACCATGTGTCATTTATTGGCCAGGTTTGTTTAGGACTTTATTATAATACATATCACTGTAGCCTATTATTCCTCAGCAGATTGGACAAGTTTCAAGGTTAATAAAAATGTTCTGGCAAATTGTTATTTTGAAAGTGATTGAAGGAAATGTCCTACTCTAAGCATATGTTTGACCTTTGGGGGGAGGAAAAAAATATAAAATGCTAGTGTAAGCCTCATGCAATTCGAGTTATTTTGACAGGTCTAAATTGTTTATAGAAAGTTGAGTGGATCTAGGAACTGCAGTACCATGCATTTTATCTTAGAATCTTCACCTTTAAATGATGCTTCTCATAGGCAATAGCTAAGGGGTCTGACTGAAAATTTACTTGGATTGCTGGGCAATCTATTGCAGCAGCTGTATCCAGTTTGTTTTATCCATGTGGCCCTTAAAATTTAGAGTTACCAAAAAAAAGGAGCATTCTCCCAGTTCCTTGGGATAAAATACCACTTTGATTTCATCTATTGTTGTTCAGTTGTTTTTCAGACATGTCCAACTCTTCATGACCCAATTTGGGGCTTTCTTGGCAAATATACTGGAATGGTTTCTCATTTTCTTTCATAGCTCATTGAATAGATTAGGATTAAGTGACTTGCTTACATGGTCACATAGCTAGTGAGTGTCTGAAGCCAGATTTGAACTCAGGAAGATGAGACTTCCTGACTTCAGGCCCTGCATTCTTTCTGCTATGCCATGTAGCTGCCTGTTTAATTCATCTGACATGTACAAAAAGAGGGATTTAGCCATTGGGACCCAATTCTTAAGAAAATGTTCTATAGTTTCTCAAAGGCAAATCCATTTTACATTTATTAAGTGTTTACTGAATGTAGACCTCTGTGCTAAACATCCAGGAGGATTAAGAAGTTTAGTTAAGGCAGGTTTCTGATCTTATAGAACTAATAGTCTAGTAGGAAGGAAGAGACACGTGAACAGATAACTATGACAATATTATCTCAATGTTTTTGAGATGTTCAAAATAAAGTATTTTTTGAATCTTTCATTCCCATGCCACCCCCCCCCCCCCAGAAAACAAGCCATCCTCATGCTAAATTGATATATCTGGTACACAAATTTTTATGTATTTGTTTATTTAAATATTTTTGTTGGATAGGGTTACTAAGTATATAATTTTTTTAAACCCTTGTACTTCGGTGTATTGTCTCATAGGTGGAAGATTGGTAAGGGTGGGCAATGGGGGTCAAGTGACTTGCCCAGGGTCACACAGCTGGGAAGTGGCTGAGGCCGGGTTTGAACCTAGGACCTCCTGTCTCTAGGCCTGACTCTCACTCCACTGAGCTACCCAGCTGCCCCTAAGTATATAATTTTTAAAAGACTTTAACTTAATTATACACATGGAAAAAAAATCAGTAGATAAAATATCCCTATTGATCAGATCATCGTGCTCTGTAACTGTAGCACAGAAATGGTCCATCAGCGTATGTGTATGTATATATGTATGTATGTCTATGTACATTAATATAAACACTAGTATGTACTATATATTGATATTTGCAAAACATTAAAGCTGAAAAAATAAAATAGATTGGTAAATTGGGTGGGGGGGAATCTAAATACTTCTAGTAAGAAAAGAATTTCTGAGACAGCTTCTTTTCAAAGAGTTCCAAACATTTTCTAGTCACTTATTGACTCTTTATGGCCCCTGGATTTTGCCAAAGAAGTAACATCAGTCCTGCCCTGCTATCTTAGGGGAAAAAACAAAGAACAATATATCTTAAGCACCAACTCCAAAATGCCTTCTTTTATCCCTAAAAGTAATTCTTTCTTCTTTAGATAGAGAGCCTTAGATCTAGAAGTGAAACAGAGATCATCTAGTCCAATCCAATCCTCCCATTTTGCAGATCAGGAAACTAAGGCCCAGAGAAGTTAAGGTGACTTGCCAAAGGTCACACAGATAGATAGTATGACAGAGATAGGATTTGAATTCAGATCCCCTGAGTCTAAAACCATTGCATCACATAGATCTTACACAATACTTTCTTATGCATTTATCATGATATTGTATATTATCTGGGTTCATCTCTTACCTACTCCTACATATAAGTGACTGTAAATTCCATAAGGTCAGTGACTATTTCTCATTGCATGTAAATTTATCTCCCCTAACACCTAGCACAGAACTATGTATTCAAGTGTTTGTTGAATGAATGGCATTTATCATTCTTTGGTTCTTAGTTTCTCCATCAGCAAACATGAGGATAGGACTTAGTGATCATCAAAGTTCCTTCTGGCTCTGATTTTTTTATTCTAATTCTAAGCTCTCCTTGTTTAGCAATCTATTATTTTTTAAGTGTCTTTGTAATGACAAGGAGATAAAATGGGGATTGGCACAATATCAAACCACAAATAACAAGTTAAAAGGAGAAATTACAAAACTATGAAGTATTAAAAGCCCGTAGGAGTAGAAAATACTGATCTTCAATTTAAATGTAAACAAGGTTCTGAGGTTGATCTTTCTTGACCTCTTTCAAAAGCTCTCTTTTCTTTTTATTTTGAGAGTTAGGTCCCTATATTATATGGAATGTGTGTTAGATGAAATTTAGGAGCTTCCAGACCTAGAAAGCCTCAGGTTGACTAGGTTAATATGGTCAGCTTCTCACAGTGTCTTGCAGAAAAGAAGGAACTTCATAAATGTGAATTAAACTGAATTAAGTTGCAGAATCTCAAAGATGGAAGTAAATATAGTTGAATCCACACATCATCACAAATGCATTCAACCACAGGTTGGACAAGTGATCATTCAGGTTTTTTTGAGGATATCCAGAGTTAGGGGAAACCCATGACCTCTCAAGACCATATGCTCTATTTTTAGAAATTTTTAATCATTAGGAAGTGTTTCCTTAAATTGAGCCTAAATACATCTCTTTGCTATTTCTATTATACTAGATTTTTCCTTTGGAATCAGGAAAGACAAGTTAAATCACTCTTCTACATTATAATCCTTCAATTACATGAACACAGCTGTCACGTAACCTCAAAGTATTCTCTTCTCCAAGCCAAATATCCGCAATTCCTTCAATTAATCCATCAGCAAAGTTGTTCTCCAGCTTACTCAGTGTCTTTCCTAAAATGCAGTACTTAAAAGTGGATGCAACACTCTAGAAGTGGTCTTATCAGATCTGTGTCCCTGATCCTGAAAATTCTGTCTCTCTTCCTGCTGCCTAATAATATCACATTAGCATTTCTGTTTGCTATATCATATTCATATCACCAAGTTTTCAGTCCACTAAAACCTCCAGATCTTGTCAGTCAAATTACTGTTTAACTATACTTCTCCCATCTTGTACTTGTGAAAGTGATTTTTTTTAGTCCAAATGTAAGACTATTGAATGATTAAATGTCATCTCATTAAATGTGACACAGTGTCAATTTGTATTAGCTATTCCTCCCTCAACCAGTTTGTTGTCATCTATAAATTTCATAAATGTCATTGATGCCTTTATCCAAAACATTAATCAACATGATAAACAATATGAGGCATAGCATAAATCCTTGAACTTACTGCTAAAGACCTCCTTGAAAGTTTATATTGAACTATTTATGATCACACTTTGGAGCCAACCATTGAATCAATTCCAACTATACTTAACTATGTTATTGTCGTTGTTGTTATGTCCTAGCTTTTCCATAAGAACAGCATGCGAGGCTTAGTTGAATTTTTTGCCAGATCCTAGATAAAGAATATCTAGAGCATTTTTATGATCTCCTAGTCTAGTGACCCTGTAAAATAAGTAAAGTAAGGTTAATCTGGCTTTACCTGTTTTTGATAAAGCTGTGCTGGCTTTTTGTGATCACTGCTACCTTTTCTAGATGTTCACTGGTCAGCGTTTGACCAATATATGTTATATGATTTTCCCAAGAATCAAAGTCAAGCTCATTGAACTGTACTTTACAAACTACTCTCTTTCTTTTTTTGTATATCATTGACAATATTTTTCTTTCACTAATCAGATGGTACTTTTCACATACCTGATCATCTTTCAAAGATTATTTAATGATGATAGAAACCAAAGCTCTCAATTCTTGCAGTATTAAGAGATATAGTTTATAGCAGTCTAATGATTTCACTTTATCAAGAATAGGTAATCACTTTTATAATTTACTTTCTTACACAACATTGCATAGTAAATAAAATGTTATACCTTAAGTAAAGTAGATCTGTGTTCCAATCCTACCTCCAATATTTAATTAGTCATATAACTATGGACAAGCCCTTTTATTTCTTTGTATAGCATTTTATTTATCTTAAGATAGGAATAATGCCTATATAAATAATGGTAATAACACCTACATAAAACCCCTCAAGACTATTGTAATGCTTAAATGAGATAAGGTATGAAAAACACTTTGCAAACTTTGAAAGTACTACATAAATATCAGTTATTATTGTCTTGGCTATCTTACATTAACCATTTTATGTTTTTGACTTTTCATGACGAAAGACCATTATCTGAGGCAAAGAAAACAAAAATTAAAAAAAAAGAGTCAACCCTTCTTCTCATAATCCTTTATCACTGTCTTCTTCACCCTGAGCTATGGTTTGATCCATTCTCCAATTCTCTTTTATCCCAAATATAGCTATAACAACAGCAACAAAATCAACTTCTTGTTTTCCTTATCTTTTATCTCCAGTTCAAGTGATTCTGAGCTTTGATACTTCTAACATTATTCTTGGGTTTTTTTAAAGTTCTATTGATGTGTTTTATTTTTCATCATAAACATTTCCAGGTTTACCTTGACTCTGAGAATTTTCTGGTAACATATAGTAACAGGCCATGACTTTGTATTAAAATTCCATTATTTGTCTATTCAATTTTGTTTGCATTTTTAAAAATCAAAGTTGGCCCCTGAGTTAGTTCCATATGCACTCAGAGCAGTCTCTAAGAATCCCCTCTTTCACTTCCTATCATAATCATTTCTCAGCATCGATCTATAATGCTCCCAATTGCCTATTGAATCAATTCCAGATTCCTCAGCGTGGATTCAAAGTCTTCCATAATCTGGTTCCACCTCATTCTATTCAAATTAATTTTCCTCAGTTCTAATGAGTACTTTTCTATCATCCCCTGGTTCCATCAAAATTAATCACAACCCACTATCTCATAGGGCAGCTAGGTGGCACAGTGGGTAGACTGTTCAGTCTGGAGACAGGAAAACTCCTCTTCCTTAGTTCAAATATGACTTTGGATACTTTACCTTGTTTGCTTCACTTTCCCCATTTATAAATTGAGCTGAAGAAGGAAATGGCAAACCAGAATATATTTTGTCTACTTCTAACTATTAGCACAACCTGCCACTGAACCCTTACAAATTGAAACCTAAGCCTGGCCTTCCACTATCCCCTCTCTCAAACCTTCTCTTGAATTTCTGTTTTTGACCCTGCTTCCACTTCTAACATTGCCTCCTGCCTCTGGCCCTACCCTCATCGTCCATCTCCATCTTTGGTAGAGTATGCTAGACTCCTAACCTCCACCCACACTGTGACTTCTCAGCAACCCCTTTGCTTGCCCCCTAATCTAGGATTGATGGAACAACTCAATGGTTCATATCCCACCATAGTCTTCACCAGACTCCAATGAGTGTCCTTGTCAAGGATATGATTAGACAGGACAGTATAATCTCTGCTCCAGGCAAATTAATTGTCTTTTTACTATCTCCCAAGTACATTGTGATTAGTGTCCTGTCTCTACAAGGAATTCTCTCCACACAGTATACCAGCAAGATAAATACTCAATCCTTAAAGGCCTAGTTTGTCTCACTTCTTTCAAGAAGTTTTCCTTAACCACTGTATTCCATAATGAAGATAATGCAGTATAGACACTGAGATGTCAGACTCAGGAGTAAAACTCTGAGTGCCACTGAACCAATAAAAATGTAATTGGGAAGTATTTATTTTGTTTTTTTTTTTAATTTTTATTTAGAATATTTTTCCATGGTTACATGATTCATGATCCCCTTCTCCCCTGACATTCTCCTCCCCCTTCCAAAGCCGAAAATCAGTTCCACAAGGTTATACATGCATCATTATTCAAAACCTATTTCCATGCTATTCATATTGGCAATAGAGTGATTCTTTAACATCAAAACCCTAACCACATCCCTATCCCACTACGTGGTCGATCATATATTTTTCTAATGCATTTCTGGTTCTACAGTTCTGTCTCTGGATGTAGATAGTGTTCTTTCTCCCAAGTTCCTCTGGATTGTCCTGGGTCATTGCATTGCTGCTAATAGAAAAGTCCATTACATTTAATTGTGCCATAATGTATCAGTCTCTGTACAATGTTCTCCTGGTTCTGCTCCTTTTGCTCTGCATCACTTCTTGGAGGTCTTTCCAGTTCACATAAAATTCCTCCATTTCTTTACTCCTTTTGGCACAATAATATTCCATCCCCATCAGATACCACAATTTATTCAGTCATTTCCCAATCTATAGATACACCCTCATTTTCCAATTTCTGCTACCACAAAGATCGCATCTATAAATATTTTTGTGCAAGTCGTTTTCCTTATTATCTCTTTGGGGTACGAACCCAGCAGTGGTGTGGCTGGATCAAAGGGAAGGCATTCATTTAAAGTCCTTTGTGCATAGTTCCAAATTGCCCTCAAGAATGGTTGGACCAATTCACAACTCTACCAGCATTATGTTAGTGTTAACTGGGAAGTATTTAACAAAAATAAATAAAAATACAATAAAATACAGATAACATTAATTTGTGGTTTTCTAAGTCAATATGTGATTTGAAGGGCTCCAAATTGAGTTTGACACCATTGTTACAGTGGGGAAAGTGCTATATTTAAGGTCAGAAAACCTGGGTTCAAATCTCTGCCTTGTCACTAAATACCTATATGACCTTGAGCTAGTCACAACCTCTTGAGGGTTAATTTTATCCTTTGTAAAATTATAGAGTTGGACAAGTGTATCTTTACGATCCCTTCCAGCTCTGAAACCTGTCTAAGTTTTAACCTCTAGGAAAAAGAGGTTCAGTAATCATGCTTTGAACAATGTGTTACACAATTTTGCCTGTAGCACTCATTTAGGCAATGAATATATCATTTTGTGTTATTTGCTAATTAACGTATGTCTATTATTCTTGCCTTTCCCCAACAAGAATTTAAGCTCCCTGGGGTTCTGGAGCATTGTGTATCTATTCTTTAATCTCTCAGGCTGACTGGCTATAGGCTGAGTACAAAAAAAGCTACTCACAACCCACAGCTAGGATTGTGACTCTCTCAGTCTGTCCCACTCCTGCCTGTTCGCTTAGAATTCTAGGCAGGAAATAGAAAACTTCACCCTTAGAGATACTCATAAACAGTTAAGTACCCTCTATCAACAGGGGATAAAGGGGGAAAATAACCAATAAAAATACATAATGAAACAACTACAGAACAAACAGAACTATGGCACACAGACCCTGACAAGTTATTGCCTGGCTAGAGCATGGATTTTACAGTAATATCATTTGATTTTTCTGACTCCATGTCAATTATTTTTTAATGTCCTTTACTCCTTTTTGCTGTGTATCATTGCCTCTGAAGACAGGATATTACAAAATCTGAGCCCTGGGGGAATAGCCCCCTTCATCCCCAACTCTTAAAAAGAGAAAAGGAAAGGAGAAAAAGGGAACTCCTGACCAGAATCCTTTATATGTAGATGCTAGGACCAATCATCCTCTGGGTATACCCATTCTGAGAAAGGCAGCACAATATAGCAATAGTAATAATAATAATGATAATAATAATAATAATTTAATTGGCTGAGATGTTGGAAGACATGGTTTAGGATCCTAGCTGTCTGATTCTGGATAAGTCATTAAATATCTTTATTCCTCAACTTCCACAACCATAAAATGAAAATTGGGATCTGCCCTACTTACCATATATGGTAGTGATGCTCACCAACTACTAACTACCCTACCTTCCCTTCTAAACTACCTTGTATTTAACTACTTCATGTATTTATTAACTCTATATTGTCTTCTTCATTAGAATGAAAAATTATTTTGAGTGAAGATCATTTCATTCTTTGTAGTCGGATGCTCAATGCCTGGCACATTCCCTTAATTTCTACTTATTGATTAAAATGCTCATTGTAACATTATTTATAAATGGGAACTGTGGTGACATCTGTCACTGTGTTTCTATCTCATAGAACTTAGAGAATTCCTGGGATACTGTGGGAGACAGTGATATAGGGGGGCAGAGGAGGAAGGACTGGATTGGCAGGAAGCATTTCATTACATAAAGAATCTCTGATTTCACCTATGAGGTTCCTCACTCCATCAATGCTAACTGCAACCTTTCTGTGACTTAATAGTCTTTAAAAAGTTGCTGCAGAAAGTTCAAACACTACACTGTATCTACCAAATATTAAGAGAACTATAGGTCAGTCTCTAGTATATTGGGCAGACACCTTGTGGAGGATTTATGGAAGGGCACAAACAAGAATCACTTGGGTCAAAAAGTCATGAAGGGGTTGTGATCAATACAACAGAAAGGAATAGCCACAATGATAGACCCCAGATCCACTGAGGTATTCAAGTATATTGTTGCCAGAAATCTGACATACAAGGGAGAAGGATATCTGAAATAGTATTTGGAAAAATATCATAGGGATGGTTTTTATAAGGCTCTTTTCCTGTTAATTCTGCTCCTGTAGGTGATAACATTTATAATACTCATTTGAAAACTAGTGCAATCAAGATTACACCACTAGGAACTGGGAGGACATTGTACACAGTAATAGCAATATTGTACAATGAATGTACTTTCAACTGAAAGACTTAGCTACTCTCAGCATTACAATGATTCAGGACAATTCCGAGGGATCTGTGACAAGGAGCACACTATCCTTCTCCAGAAAAAGAACCGTTGGAGTTGGATGATGATCAAAGCATACTATCTTTCACATTAATTTATTTATGGTTTTATTTGGGGGTTTTGGTTTTATATTAATACTCTCACTACAAAAATAATATGTATATTTTTCATGATAATACACATCAGATTGCTTATCATCTTTGAGAGGGGATAGGGAAGAGAAGGAGGAAGATAATTTGGATCTTATAACTTTGGGAAAACACATGTTGAAAATTATATTACACAGAATTGGAAAAATAAAATAACTTTGAATTTTAAAAAAGAGTACACTGCTAGAAGAGGAATCATAAGAATCTAAGCTAGAGAGAGAGAAAGAGAAGGGAATTGGATAGCATCCACAATGAATTCCCTTCAATGAATTTATAACCCCATCGATGGAGGTGCCAATAGTGTAGGTCCTAACCCATCTATATACTCTTTCATCCCATGTAATTCTTGTTTATGTCCTTCCATAAATCATACATAAGAGATTGACCCAAATGGCTAGATACGTTCCCTTAGTACTTTTTACATATTACTTATTACTAAGAAAGGGCAGCTAGTTGGCACAGTGAATAGAATGCCTGGCCTAGTATTAGAAAAACATCTTCTTGAGTTCAAATCTGGCCTTATACTTACTAGCGGTGTGATCCTGGACAAGTCACTTCACCCTGTTTGCCTCATTTTCCTCATATATAAACTGAGCTGAGGAAAATAGCAAACCACTCTTGTATCTTTGCCAAGAAAACTCCAAATGAAGTCATGAAAACTTGGACATGACTGTAACAACTGAACAACATCAATAACAAAGGTACTACAAACAGTAATGAGTGGAGAATATTACCATTTGGGGAGAAATTCCTCTTCCATTTGGACTTTTCAACACTAGTGTTATTCATCTTTAATCCTATGCTCTAACCAGTCCCTCCCTCTCTCTCTCTCTCTCTCTCTCTCTCTCTCTCTCTCGCATTTTCTTGACTTTTTAACCACTTCTTATTCAAAAGACCTCACTAATAATATGTTACATTTTTTTTTTAAATCCTCACCTTCTATCTTGGAATTGCTACTAAGTATTGCTTTTCAGGCATTGGTAAGTCCTAGGCAGTTGGGATTAAGTGACTTGCCCAGGATCTCACAGCTAGCAAGCATAGCCACCTGGCTGCCCCTTGCCACATATTATTTAAATATACTATATGCTTCTCCATTTTCTCACAGAAAAGGAAAATATGACAAAATGTAGCATTTTTAAGGTAAGCACACCTAAAGCATAAATCTTAATACTACAGAATTCAGTTTGATTATATGTATATGTATATATATATATATATATATATATATATATATATATATATATATATATAACAAAGACTTATTATGAGCAAGTTACTGTGGTCTGAAATTTCAAACAAAAGTCTTTTTTTGAAAGGATTGTACTTTCAAGTTGAACAGGATAGACCACGGATACAGATAAATAAATACAAGATACATAAAATGAGTTCAAAAGAGATGTGAGCAGAACTTTAATTTTTTTATATTTTAATTTTAATTTTATTTTCAGTTCCAAATTCTCTCCCTTCCCCTACCTCTCCCCACCCATTGAGAAGGCAAGAAATATGCTACCCATTATACATATTAAATCATGAAAAACATTTCCGCATTAGCCATGTTGAAAAAAAGACAGAAAAAGAAAAAAGGGAAAATATGCAATTTGCACTCAAACTCTGGAGTTGGATAGCATTTTTCATAAGGACTCCTTTGGAATTGTCATGTATCATCGTATTGATCAGAGCAGCTGAGTGCTTCAAAGTGGATTAGAAATATGATATTGTACTTAGTACGTACAATCTTCTCACTTCACTTTTCATTAGTATATATGTCTTCCTAGGTTTTTCTGATGCCATTCTGCTCATCATTTCTTATAGCACAATAGTATTCAATCACAATCATTTACCACAATTTGGTCAGCCATTCCCCAATTGAAGGGCACCCCCAGTTTCTAATTCTTTGCAACCTCAAAAAGTTGCTATAGATATTTTGGTACATATGGGTCCTATGGGTCCTTTTCTTTTTTTTTTATTTGATCTGTTTGGGGTACAGACCAAGTAGTGGTATTGCTAGGTTGAAATATAGTTTCATAGTCATTTGGAATATTCCAGATTGTTCTCCAGAATGCTTGGACCAGTTCATAGCTCCACTACTACTAGTACATTAGTGTACTTCAAGAATCTCTCATTTTCCATTTCTTTTCATGTTAGCCCATATGAAAGGTGTGAGGTGGAATCTCATAGTTGTTTCAATTTGCATACTTCTATTAGTTATTTAGAGCATTTTTCTTCTAACTATTGATAGCTTTGATTTCTTTTTCAAAAACTCTCTTCATATCCTTTGACTATTTATTAAGTGGAGAATAATTCTTTTTAACCTCTACTTCCTCATCCATAAACTGGGTACAATGCAAATATGTCCTAGTTAGAGCAAATAATGAATCTTCTAAAGTGATCACATGTATCACAATTGATATTATTTGAAGTTATGATTATGTAATGTAGGGGCGTTGGTGTCAACCCAATAGAAATATAAATTATAAATTTAAATATTGCAACATAGGTCTAATATCCTCTCCCCATTCCATAAGACTGCTGTGAGGACAAAATAAGATAATGGATCTTAAAATACTTTGCAAAATGACATGTGATATGCAAATGTAAATCCCTACTACCACCTCTTCTAACCTTTCCAACCCAGTCAGGGAAAACTTCACAGGCAGTGTCCTTGTAGATGTTTGATACTATCAGAGTGAATATTATAAATAGTAATAATAATAATAGTAATACACATTTTGGGCCTTTTATATTTTACAGTGCTCTCCTCGTAACAATCCCATTAGGTAAGTTTTATAATGCCCATTTTTCAGATAAGGAAACTGAAACTGAGATGCCAAGTACCTGGCAAGAGGCTGTAGCCATGGTACTACAACTATATCCAGTAACTGAACCCAAGATTTCCCATATCTTTATCCAGTACTTCTCATGGCAACACATAGATAAAGAGCAGACACTGGAGCTTCCGTGAGGATTGGCAGAGGCAGACACTTCCTGATTGACAGGTCACTATTTTCTAAGAAAGGTTTGGGGACGACTGCCAGTGTGATCTATATTGATGGATGCTGTTCTATAATAGGAGTCAGGCATTCCAGACAGTCCAGCACATTTCAGGACAATTACTGTACTTCTGTTGTGATTAAAGTCACTCACCCTTAAGCCACATGCATTATAACTGTGCCTGAGGCATTACTATTAATCACCCAGCCTGCCTGTGCTATTTTGCCTTAATATATTAATATGTGTTTGTGTGTGTGTTAGCTTCTTTGGCAGGGGGGAGATTATTTTGGGTAAAGGATAATGCCTCTGTGAGTTCTATTGAGTATTGCTGATTTCCACTGAAAGAAGAATCAAATGCCTTATTTCTAATAGCAAAATGCCTTTTGTTATTTAGTATCACATAGTCATTCCCAAAGTCAGTTTCATTGAAAGATGGGCATCTTCCTGGACAAGGTCAGTATTTTTTATCATAGAGAACCCTGGACATTTATTTGGCCAGGAATGGGGCTGGTCTTACCAGAAAGAAAAAAAGCCCTCTCTTTGGCATGATTTGTATAGCATATCTTGAGTCCATCCATCCTATTTCAATCTTTACCACTCTAGTACAGAGCCTCACTACCACCCTCCAGGCCTATTGCAATAGGCTTCTAGCAGGTCTTCCCATCTCTACTCCCATACCATCTTTCAAACTCTTTTTTAAAAAAAATTCCTTTTTTTAATTACATGTAGAAATAATTTTTAACAATTGTTTTCTAATTTTTTTGCAATCCAAATTCTTTCTTTCCCTCCCTCTTCCTCAAGACAGAAAATAATCTGATATAGGTTATTCCTGTGCTGCTGTCTTATAATACATATTTCCATATTCTTCATGTTGTAAAATAAGATATAGATATCTAGATACCACACATTCAGGGGAAAACTCATGAAGGGAATAAATAGGAAAATGATACAGTTTGCTTTGCATTCAGACTCTGACAATTCCTTATTTGACTATGGACAGCATTTTTTATCATGAGTCTCTCAGGGTTATCTTGGATCCTTACATTGCTGATAATAGTTCAATCCTTCACAACTGGTAATTGTATAATATTTCTGTTATTGTATACAATGTTCTCCTGTTTCTGTTCACCTCACTTGGCATCAGTTGATTTAAGTCTTTCCAAGTTTTTTCTGAAGTGATCCTGTTTGTAATTTCTTATTGCACAAAAGTATACCATTACAACCATTATACTACGACTTGTTCAGCCATTCTCCAACTGATGTATATTCCCTTAGTTTTCCATTCTTTGCCACTACAAAAAGCGCTGCTATAAATATATTGTACATGTACGTTTTAATTTGTACATATCTTTTTTCTTTTATTTCTTTGGGATACAGACCTAGTCGTGGCAATGCTATCTAAAAGGGTATGCATAGTTTTATGCCCTTTGGGCATAATTCCAGATTGCTCCCCAGAATGGTCATATTAGTTCACAGCTCTACCAACAATATATTAGTGTCTCAATTCCCCACCCTTTAGCATTTATTATTTTCCCTTTTTGTCATATTAACCAATCTGATAGGTATGAGGTGGTATCTCAGAGTTATTTTAATTTGTATTTCTCTAATCACTTTTTAGTACTTAGGGACATTTTTTCATATGTTTATAGTTTTGATTTCTTCATCTGAGAACTGCCTGTTCATATTCCTTAATCATTTATCAATTGGTGAATGATTTGTATCCTTATAAATTTGACTCCTTTCTCTATATATATTTGAAAATTGAGGGCTTTGTTAGAGACACTTGCTATAATTTTTTCCTCTAGTTTGTTTCCTAATCTTGGTTGCATTAGTTTTGTTTGTGTAAAGCCCTTTTAGTTTAATGTAGCTAAAGTTATCCATTTTATGTCTTACAATGTTCTCTATGGCTTTTTTTGGCCATAAATTCTTCTCTTATTCACAAGTCTGGTTGATACATGATTTTGTACTCCTTTAATTTGTTTATAGTATCACCCTTTATTTCTAGATCATGTATCCATTTTCATTTTATCTTAATATATGGTGTAAGATGTTGTTCTACGTCTATATTTTACCATACTGCTTTCTAGTTTACCCAGTAGTTTTTGTCAACTAGCAAGTTCTTCCAAAAGTTTGGATTCTTGGGTTTATCAAATACTAAGTTACTACAATCATTTACTTCTGCGTGTTGATTGCCTAATCTATTCCTTTCATACTCCACTCTATTTCTCATCCAGATTATTTTTAAACCCTTACCTTCTGTTTTAGACTCAATACTAAATGTCAGTTCCAAGGCAGAAAAGTAGTAAGAGCTAGGCATTTGGGACTAGACAGTTTACCAGGGTCACACAGCTAGTAAGTATTTGAGACCAGATTTGAACTTTTGATTTTCTGTCTTCCAGAGCTGGCTTTCTATCCACTGAGCCACCTCAATGTACCTCCAGCTAGGGCTCCTGCCTTCATTTTTTTTCATTAATTCCCTTGATATTCCTTATCTTTCAAACTCTATTAGAATAATTTCCACTTAGAATATCTCTGACCGTGTTACTCCTTTGCAACAAAATCTTCATTGGCTTCCCTTCCAGCAATATTAGAATGCTCAACCTTCAAATAGTCCTACAATATCTTACTATCTTACCTTTTAAACCAAATTTCATCTTAGGGTCCTTCATGCATTCTATATTCCATATTAACTATACTCCTCCATGTTCCCCAAACATGCACAGGAATCTCATACCTCTGGGTCTTTACTAAGGCTATTCCTTAAATCTCGAAGGTCCTCCACCCACTTCTTGATCCAATGAACTCATCTCTTAAAGCCCATACCCAATACTACCTCTTTCAGGAAGTCTTCCTTCATTTTTTCAGTTATTTATAATTAATATCTCCTCTCTTAGATCACATATAGAACTTTATTTTGTAATGTTCAATGCACTTTTCTCTTAATATCATGTATGAGTTATTTTTGTTCATATTTTATTCCCTTTCTTGTCAGCAAGCTATGTGAGTGCAGGTACCACGTCTCATCTCAACCTTGTGAACCACAAAATGTTTGGCGTGGAGCTCTATAAGTTACACACAATGAATAAATTTTTTGAGTTTTGTTTTATTGAATTTCAAGTTTAATATAGGGCCTCTGCCCCCAAATTATAACTCTCCTAACTAATGCTTGAAATTCTTTTTCCCCCCTTGGTTTATTTTGTATTCATTCATTCATTCATTCATTCATTCATTTTTGTTATTGTTTTAATTTTATTTTTATTTTGAATATTTTCCCATAGTTACATGTTTCATGTTCTTTCCCTCTTCCCCCAAACCCACCCACACCCCTGTAGCTGATCTACAATTCCACTGGGTTGTTACATGTATCATTGAATAAGACTTAATTCCATATTATTGATAGTTGGACTAGAGTTAATGTTTAGCGTCTACATCCCCAATAGTATCCCTTTTGAATGAGATGCAGACTGACTTTTATTTTGTAATAAGAAAATCTTAAAATGCAAACGTCCCCTCAGGAAATAATACAGTGATTGACTGGCATTTGATACAGGTTCAGAAGACTAAGATCAGATCCTTCCTGTGAGGCTAGAGATAAGGAGGAGGTGCTAGGATGGACGACTCTAATTATCAAAAGCAGGAAATGGAGCTATATAAGATGGGGAAAGGGACAGAAATGGATAGAAATAGCTTTAGAAGAGAAGACATTAGCATCTTGGACTTACTGTAAGACCTCCTGAAGGACATGGTGTTTGAGCTGAGTTTTAAAGAAAGTCAAGAATTCTGAGAGCTGAAGGTAAAAAGAGAAGTCATTCCAGGCCTGGGAACAACCTGAAAAATAGTACAGAGATAGGATATGGAGCATCATATATGAAGAACAGCAAGTAGGACAGTATGACTGGACTATAATGTATGTGGAGAGGAGTAATATAGAAAAGGCTTGGAAATATAGGTGTGGCTAGGTTGTAAAGAATTTTACATGTTAAGCAGAAGAGTTTATATTTGGTTCTACAAACAATAGGGAGATACTGACATTTATTGAGTAGGATAATGATATGGGCAGGCTTGTGCTTTAGGAAAATCTTTTTGGCATTTATGTGGAAGGTGATTAGAATAAGGAAATCCTTAAAGCAACAAAAATATCTAGAAGGGTTTTGCAATAGTCCTGTCAAGCGGTGATAATGGCCTGAACAAGGGTTATGGCTGTGTAAATAGATAGAAGGTGACATATATGAGAGATAATGTGGAGAAAGAAAGAAAAGTACCAGACATGACAAATGAATGACTATATGGGATGAAGAAAAGTGAAGAGATGAAGTTGAAATTGAGGTAATGAAAGTTAGAACAATGAATAGGTTTAGGAGAATGATAATTAGTTCTGTTTTAAAGTTATTGAGTTTTTATGTAATTGGGGCACCATGCACAAAATATCTAATTAGTTGGTGATGTGAGACTAGAGTTCAGGAGATCTCAGAATCACCCACATAAAGATTATATGAACCCAGAGGAGCTGTGATGACTCTTATGAGTGAATATTAGAGAGAAAAGGAAAGAAAGCCAAAGACAGAGACTTGATGAACATCCCTGGTTATTGAGCATAACCTGGATGAAGATCCAGCAAATTGGTGGACTGAAGGGTCAGGTCAGCCATATAGGAAGAGAAACTGAAGAGCTCAAAATCATAAAAATCCAGCAAAGAGAGAGTATCTAGAAGGAGAGAATGATCAATTATATTATATATACAAACACATGCAGCATCATGAATGAGAACTGAAAAAAAGATTTGGAAATTAAGACATTTTAAGGACCATAGTGATCATAACTATAAAGTTGGATCACATGAAACTAAAGAAATCAGAGGGTAGAGCCTGTAGTTGTATTACCAGATCTAAAGGTATGCACAGTTTTAAAACCCTTTGAGCATAATTCCAAATTGCCCTCCAGAATGTTCGTATCAATTCACAATTCCACCAACAATGCATTAGTGTCCCAATTTTGTCACATCCCTTCCAACATTTACCATTTTCCTTTACTGCCATATTGACCAAATGGATATGTGTGAGGTGGTACCTCAATGTTTTAATTTCAAGACTGATTTAGAACATTTTTTCACATGATTATTGATGACTTTGATTTCATCTGAAAATTGCTTATTCATATCCTTTGGCCATTTATCAATTGAAGAATGGCTTGTATTCTTATAAATCTGACTTAGTCCCCTGTAAATTTGAGAAATCAGACCTTTATCAGAGAAATTTATTATAAAAATTTCCCCAGATTGTTGGTTCCCTTCTAATCTTGATTACATTAGTTTTGTCTATACCAAAGCTTTTCAATTTAACATAAGCAAAATTATTGATTTTACATTTTATAATACTCTCTATCTCTTGTTTGGTCATAAATCCTTCCCTTCTCCAAAGATTAGCCAGAAAAACTATTCTGTGCTCCCTAGTTTAGTTATGGTATAACTGAATAACTAAATCATATATCCATTTTGACCTTATCTTGGTATAGAGTGTGAGACATTAGTCTATACCTACCTTCTGCCATACTGTTTTCTAATTTTTCCAGCAGTTTTTATTAAATTGTGAGTTCTTATTCCAAAAACTGGAATCTGTAGGTTAATAAAAAACCAGTTTGTCAAGGTTACTTACCCCTGTATATTGTGTATCTAATTTAATTTAATTCATTGATCTACCATTCTCTTTCTTAGTCAGTACCAGATTGTTTTGAGGATTGCTGCTTTATAGTACAGTTTGAGATCTGGTATTGCCAGACCACCTTCCTTCACACTTTTTTCATTAGTTCCCTTGGTATTCTTGACCTTTTGTTCTTCCACATAAATTTTGTAATTATTTTTTCCAGTTCTATAAAATAATAATTTAGTAGTTTGGTTATTATGGCACTGAATAAATAAATTAATTTAGGGAGAGTTGTTATTT
Organism: Gracilinanus agilis; assembly: GCF_016433145.1. Classification (NCBI taxonomy): domain Eukaryota; kingdom Metazoa; phylum Chordata; class Mammalia; order Didelphimorphia; family Didelphidae; genus Gracilinanus; species Gracilinanus agilis. Next base: position 296,029,326 of record NC_058131.1, on the reverse strand, counting down.
TTATTATATTAGTTCAGTCTACCCATAAGCAATAAATATTTTTCCAATTGTTTAGATCTGACTTTATCTGTGTGAAAAAAATTTTAATTGTATTCATAGAATTCCTGTGTTTGCCTTGGTAAGTAGACTCCCAGGAATTTTATATTGTTTAGAGTGATTTTAAGTGGAATTTTTTTCTCCTAACTTTTGCTGCTGTACTTCGGTGGTAAGATATAGAAATGCTGATGATTTTTGAGGATTTATTTTGTATCCTACAAATTTTCTAAAGTTATTAATTATTTCAACTAGTTTTTAATCAATTCTCTAGGATTCTCTAAGTATACCATCACACCATCTGCAAAGAGTAATAGTCTCCTCATTGCCTACTTTAATTCCTTCAATTTCTTTTCTTATTGCTAAGGCTAGCATCTCTAATACAATATTAAATAAAAGTGGTGATAATGAGCATCCTTGCTTCACTCCTGAACTGATTGGGAAAGCTTCTAACTTATTCTCATTATAGATGATACCTGCTGAAGGTTTTAGGTATGTGCTACTTATCATTTTAAGGAATAACCCATTTTTCCTATACTTTCTAGTATTTTTAATAGGAATATGTACTGTATTTTGTTGGTTTATTCTGCATCTATTGAGATAATTACATGATTTCTGTTTTTGATTTATTATTTTATTTTATTATTTTATTTTTTAAATAAGTTTATTGATTTATTATATTATTTGATTTATTACATGATTTTGGTTATTGATATAGTCAATTATGCAAATAGCTTTCCTAATATTAAACAAGTCCTGTATTCCTGGAATAAATCCTCACCTGATCATAATAAATGATCTTTGAGATATATTGCTACAGTCTCCTTGCTAGTTTCTTATTTAAATTTTTTGCATATTCAATAATGAAATAATCCTATAATTTTCTTTCTCTGTTTTTTTGTTTGTTTGTTTGTTTGATTGATTCCTGACTTAGGAATTACTATATTTGTTTCATAAAAAGAATTTGGTAGGATTACTTCTTCGCCTATTTTCCCAAATTGTTTATGTAATATTATGATTAACTGTTGCTTAAATATTTGATATAATTCACTTGTGAATGCATTTGGCTCTGGGGATTTTTTCTTAGGGAGCTCATTGATGGCTTGTTCAATTTCTTTTTTCTGACATGGGATTATTTAATGATTCTATTTCCTCTTTTTTTTAATCTGAGCAATTTGTATTTTTGTAAGTATTTATCCATTTTACTTGGATTGTCAATTTTTCTGGCATATAATTGGGGTAAAATAGTTCCTAATGATTGCTTTAATTTCCTTTTCATTGGTGTCAAGTTCACCCTTTTCATTTTTGATACTGATTATTTGATTTTCTTCTTTTTTAAATAAAATCAACCAACTCTCTATTTGATTTGTTTGTTGTTGTTTTTTTTGCCTATAAAACCAATTCCTAGTTTTATTTATTAGTTCATTGGTTCTCTTACTTTCAATTTTATTAGTTTCTCCTTTGATTTTTGTGATTTCCAATTTAGCCTTTAAATGAGAATTTTTAACTTATTCTTTTTTTATACTTTTTTTTGGTTGTATGACCAATTCATTGAACTGTACTTTCTGCATTTTATTGATTTAAGTGTTTAGAGATATAAATGTTCTCCTAAGTACTGCTTTGGCTGTATCTCATAAAGTGTTATAGGTTATCTTTTCATTGCCATTCTCACTAATAAAATTATTGATTGCTTCTTTAATTTGTTCTTTGACCCATCCTTTCTTACATTAGATTATTTAGTCTCCAATTAAATTTTTAATTATCTTTGCATGGAGCCTTATAGATTAAAAATTTTATTGCATTATGATCTGAAAAGGATACATTTATTACTTCAGCTTTTCTACATTTGGTTATGAAAATTGTATACCCTAATACATGGTCAATTTCTGTGTAGCAGCCATGTACAACTGAAAAGAAGGTGTATTCCTTTCTATTTCCATTCAGTTCTCTTCAGAGATCTATTTTATTTTTCTAAGATTTCATTCACTTCTTTTATTTCTTAATTGTTTATTTTTTTGGTTTTATTTATCTAAATCTGAAAGAGGGAAGTTGATGTTCCCCCACTAGTATAGTTTTACTGTCTATTTCTTCTTGAAGTTCATTTAATTTCTCCTATAAAAATTTAGAAGCTATACTATTTGGTTCATGTATGATTAGTATTGATATTATTTCATTGTTTATAGTACCTTTTAGCGAGATGTAATTTCTTCTTTATCTCTTTTAGTCAGATCTATTTTTGCATTAGTTTTGTCTGAGATCATGTTTGCTGCTCCTGTTTTGTTTTTTTATTGTTTATTTTATTTTATTGTTTTGTTTTTTATTTTAGATAATGCAAAATAAATTTTGCTTCAGCCCCTTACCCTTAGTCTGTGTATGTCACCCTAACTCAGATATGTTTCTTGAAAACCACAGATAGTAGGATTCTGGTTTTTAATCCACTCTGCTATCTGCTTCCATTTTATGGATGAGTTCATCCCATTCACATTCACTGTTATGATTACCAAGTATATATTTCCCTCAATCTTATCTTCACTTTTTGGTCCTATTCTTTTTTCATTTCCTCCGTCCCTCCTCACCAATGTTTTGCTTTTTATTACCTAACCCACTTCCCCCTCCATCTTCTCTATACAGTAAAATGGGATTCTATACCCCAATGATTATGGTTGTTATTCCCTCTCTGAGCCAGTTATGACGAGAATAAACTTTAAGCATTGCCCATCAGCACCCTCATCCATCCTTCCATCATAATAGTTTTTCACACCTCTTTAGGTGAGATAATTTACCCTATTCCATCTCTTCCTTCCCTTTTCTCTCAGTGCAATCATTTTATCAGCCTTTGATTTTTTTGTATATCATATCATCCTAATTAGCTTACTTCTCCATCTATGTATGTTCATTCTAAATGCTCTGCTCCTAATAAGAATTTTAAAGAATTACAAATATCCTCTTTCCATGTAGGAATACATACAGTTTGACCTTAATGAGTCCCTTAAATTTTCTCTTTCTTATTTATCTTTTTAGGCTTCTCTTGTGTCTTGTGTTTGAACGTCAAATTTTCTGCTTAAGTCTGTGTCTTTTCATCAGAAATGCTTGGAAATCTTCTATTTTATTGAGTGACCATTTTTCCTCTAAAAGAATATACTAAGTTTTGCTGGATAGGTGACTCTGGGTTGTGAATATAAATCTTTCACTTTCTGGAATATCATATTCTACACCTTCTTATCCTTTAATATGAAGGCTACTAAGACCTGTGTAATCCTGACTGTTGCTCCATAGTATTTGAATTGTTTCTTTCTGACTGCTTGCAGTATTTTTAACTTGATATGAGGGCTTTCAAATTTAGCTATTATATTCCTGGAAGTTGTCTGGAGGTGACCTGTAGATTCTTTCAATTTTTATTTTACTCTCTTATTCAAGAATATCTGGGAAGTTTTCTTTGATAATTTCTTGCATTCCGATGTCCAGGTTTTTTAGTGTTTTTCTTTTTTTAATCATTGCTTTCAGGTAGTTCTGATAATTCTTAAAATTGTCTCTCCTGGATCTATTTTAAAAGTCAGTTGTTTTTTCAATAATACATTTCATATTTTCTTCTGTTTTTTTCATTCTTTTGATTTTTTTTGTTTCTTGATTTCTCATTAAGTCATTAGCTTCTAGTTGCCCAATTCTAATTTTTAAGAAATGATTTTCTTCCAATAGCTTTTCAGTCTCCTTTGTTCATTTGGCCCATTTCTTCTTGCATTGCTTTCATTTCTCTTCCCCACTTTTCTATGCTTCTTTTAAATGATTTTTAAAATCCTTTTTGGATTTTTCTGTGTATTTGCTTTCACTGTCTCCCGTCTCTGTGCCTTACTCTGTCTCCATAAAATTTTTCTACTATTAGGTATTTTTTTATGTTTGCTAATTTTCCTAGCCTTTTTCTTGACTTTCATTTTTATTTTATAGATAGACACTATTCCCCCAGGAAGATAGCACACTCTCTTAAACTTTAGTACTTCCCTAATGCTACCCTTAGCCTTATTCTGGATTTCTGCAAGTTTTAATTCTTCCAAGGTGGTATGAAAGCCACCTCCTGCTTCTGATTCAATCACCTCCTGAGACTTCTGATGGCTTAAATTCTAGCCTCAGCCTTGGGCATAGGCTTTTGGTCTTTCTTTGGGCTTGATCAGGTCAGGTGTACTTCCATGCCCTGGAACTCAGCCTTGAGCTTTTGGCAAGGGACAGCCAGGCTAATACAAGTCAACACGTTGGGGACTGCCCCTGCCAAGGATTGAGGCCCAGCTCTGGGTCTACTGACTCTCCCAAACTGAGATTCAGGTCCTCAACACTAGCCCAGGCTGAAACTCCTGGCCTTTCTCTGGGCCTATACAGATTGGGCTGGGAAGCACAGACTGCCCCAAGCTGGAATTCTAGACCTCACACCTAGTCTGCTTGGAACTTAAAGGTGTGTGTTGGGTTGGACTGTTGGTGGCCCAGTCAAGGTCTGGAATCTGGATGTTGACTTGGGTTCAGTTCACAACCTGGAATAGTAAATGTTGGTGGGGATAGTGGAGCTTGCTTCTTACTCCTTGCTATAGCTTCCTGCTGGCTATGCTCCCCTTCTTACTCCAGTGCCCCAGACACTTTCTGCCTACATATCAAGTTGTCTTCTGTATGAAAGTTGCTTCAATTTGTCTCCTTGTTGCTTCTTTCACTTCCATATTCATTTCATAATGTTATTTTAAGATTGGATGGGAAGATTCTCATCGTGGTTTCAAGCTTCCCTGCATCTATTCCAACTCCGTATGAGGATATTTTTTAAGAATGCAGTAAATGAGGGTGTTTTTAGACATCAGAGAAGAAACAGATAGGAGAGATGAAAGATTAGAGAGAGGAGCATGATCATGGGGAGGCTTGTTCTAGAGAAGATGAGAAAGAATGAGATCAATGCTACATGGGGAAGAGATGGACTTGACAGGCAATATGATCTCTTCATCAGAGTCTACAGTAAAATAGTGGATGATGATCAGAAAAGGAAAAGGGAAGTAGAAATAATGCTTAGCAAATGGCCTCTCCCTCTCTCTCTGTCTTTTTGGTTACATATGAAAAAGTCCTCAACTGAGAGAGTGGGAGAAAGGAATAGCATAGGATGCCTGGGGAAAGAAGTTAGAAAAGCCACTATGGTGAATGGGATAAGAAACCAACTATGAAAGTATAGTAGGATTACCTTGCTGCAGTAAGAAGCAAATTTATATTAAAAACATAATATATAGTGGACCCAGTCAGTATAGTTCCAGGATTTCCTGCAGTTTTCTCCAGGGCTTGGGTTTACATTTTACCTTTTCTATTTGTTATCTTTTTTACCTCTAGCAAGTGACTTAATATCTCAAAGTCTTAGTTCCTTCATCTGCAAAATGAGAGGATGGGATTAGATAATATCCAAGGACCCACTTTCACCTCTAAATTCAACCCTTATGCCACTTCTCAGCCTCTGCCATCTGTTCGAACTGTTATCTACTGCCACGTCTCCTCCTTCCTTAGGAAGATATCCCATGAGACTGTCCTAGGTCAAAAAGACATGAGCTAATTAATGACACTTTTAAAAAAAAGTCCTTACCTTCTGTTTTAGAATTAATATTACATACTGGTAACAAGGCAGAAGAGTACTAAGGGCTAGTCAGTTGGAATTAAGTGGCTTAGCAAGGGTCACACAGCTAGGATGTGTCTGAGGCCATATTTGAATGTAGGACATCCCAACTCTAGACCTGGTTTTCAAACCACTGAGCCACCTAGACACCTCTAATCAATGAAATTTAACTCTTTCCTTTACACCTAACTGGTCGATATAGAAAAGAGTCATTTGGACAGCTGTAAAGACCTTACCTCAAAACACACACACACACACACACACACACACACACACCTCTCACTGCAAAATCTCCCAGTCCTCCATCTTAGTTAGGGGTTAGGGCCAGTAAACAAATTAATTTTACTTCTTCCTCCAGAGATCAGGTTGTGTACTCCTCTATATGAAGTCTGAAACTTTTGCCTCTCCATGTAAGGTCCAAAACACACACTACTTTCCATTTATCATTCAAATGCTATCATGTCTTTTTTTTTTTAAAAGAAAACTCTTACCTTACTTCTTAGAATCAATATTAAGTATTGGTTCTAAGTCAAAAATGCGGTAAGGGATAGACAATTGGAATTAAGTGACTTGCCCAGGATCACACAGCTAGGAAGTGCTTGAGGCCAAATTTAAACCTAGGATTTCCCATCTCTAGGCCTACCTCTCTATCCCCTGAGCCACTTAGGTGCCCTGCCTATCATGTCTTCAGCAGCTAGCAGATGGGGCATAAAAATTGCCTTGAAGCTTTGATATATCTAGAAAAGTTACTAATTAATGCTTTGGGGTTGGGAGGGAGAAGGTAGAAGTGGTGGTTTTTGTTCTAGGTTCATATAGTCCTGCCTTTCTTTATAGTGCTACTCCTTTTTTTTTCTTTTCTTTTGGGGCCTTCTCCTTTGAGTCATCCTGAAAATTAATCCCTAAATACCTCTACAATTCTGTTGCCTAAGTAAGGATTTCTTTCGCTTTACAGAAACTTCTTTTTGTTTTTTTTGTTTCATTTATTGCAAGAAATGTCATTATGAACATGATTCATTTTCTCCAGGGGTATGGCAACTCATTGGCTACTGGACAAACAACTCACATTTAGAGTTCCAACAGCTAAGTAGATATTTGTAGATGGTGTGAAAACGTTTTGATTCTTAGAATCCTACATCATCTTTTCCACTCCTGTACCACAACTTTCAAAAGCAAAAGAAAGTCATACAAAACTGAAAAACATTTAGGTTAAAATAGATTAGTATGCTAGATGTGGAGACAGGAAAACTTGGATTCACATATCATCTCCAAAATGTTAACTGTTCAACTAAGGGTAAGTCCCTTAATCTCTGAGTTTCAGCTTTTTCATTTGTAAAATAGTGATAATAACATCTTTGCCCTCCCCATAAAGCTATCATTCTATATCTTTCCTTCATTTCTGAGCCAAACTCCCTGAAAGTGCAATCTACACTCATTGTCTCCACTATTATCCTCTCACTTTCTTCTGGAGCCTTTGCAACAGGACACATTACTCAATCAAATCTGCTCTCTCCAAAGTTATAGAAGGCACTTATGAATGTATATGTCTTAACACCAGCTACCAGAGAAATGGAGACTAGTAGATTGAGCTCGGAAATTCTAAATTTCAGTAGGGTTAAAGCCAATGGGGTGTCCTTGAAAATTTTAGCACTGATACGGTGAGTCATTGGGAGCCCTAGTCTCTTCTGAATGACATTCACAGATCAGAGATTAGTTTTTCAACATTTTGACCTAGACGTTCCAAAGGTTTGCCAGGTTCAAAGTGTTCAGGATAATTCATTTGCCTTCCCATAAATCCACCAATCTTCCAGACTTCCCTATTTCTGTTGAGGGCCCTACTATATTTCTAATCACCAAGGCTTACAACCCCTCTATTCCTCTTGCAGCCTCCACTATTCTCTTACCTCATGTAGCCAATCATTTTCCAAATCTCATTTCTATGTCCACAGCATCTTTATGTTCTACAACATCTTTCTGATATACCTCATTCTCTCTTTTCAAACATCCACCACCCTAGGTCATGCCCTTACCACCTGTTGTCAGTACTATTGCAATCATCTTCTAATTGGACTCTCTTCCTCAAGTCTCTCTACACTTCAATTCATCCTCACACAGGTGCCAAAGTAATTTTCCTAAAGCTCAGGTCTGACCATTGCCATGCCCCAATTCAAGTAACTTCAGGCTCCATATTACCTCTAGACTCAAATATAAATGCTACTATTTAGCATTAAAAACCTTTCAAAATCTTCTTCTAATATACCTTTTTATTTTTATATTCCTATTTTATTGGTGATTCTAAACTACTTAATTCTATCTACCTTTCCTCTGTCTTAGGTACTGGCTATTTCCCATTATTAGAATATACTCCCTCCCCATCTGCCTTTTAGAATCCCTAGCATTCAACAAGGACTACCTTCTACATGAGGTCTTCCATTGGTGTTACTAGATGCTAGTGACTTCCCCTCTTAATTATGAGCCTCTTTCTGCCCATCCTCCTATAGCAGGGTATGTTATTTTCAACAATAATTATATGAAGAGGTTTAACCAAATCAGAAATGTTAACTGGGCAACCCCTCAATAATATACTATGTATTGAATCCCAAACCCATTTAAAAGGTAATTGGGAAATATTTAATGCAATAGGTAAAAATATAATAGAACATAAATAATGTTATATGTGACTTTCTAAATCAATAAGCAGGCTGCAGGGATCCATGTTTATGGTTTCATAAACCCTATTTCTATTTTAGATTGGTGTCACTGAATTAAAACACTTCTAAGATGCCTACTCAGTTCTAGACCTTTGATCTTATAATACTATGCTAATAGCTTAGTCAGACATCAAATTCACTAAGGTCACTCATCTCTTCATCCTCTACCATCACTAGTCATCCTCACTTTTGGGTTACCATTGGACTTTGATAACTCTGGAAGAGAGAATGAAGCTGATGATTTTGCACTCTGCCCCACTTAAATCCAACTTATGCTAAAGTCCAAGACATGATGTCATTGGTCCTCTTTGAAACACGAACTACAACTATTACAATCTCTCTTTTTTTTCTAAAATTCGAACTCCACTCAACCCTGTCCCCCTTTTCAGCCCAAGATCTTAACTCCTAGTTTACTTAGAAGATTAAGAGCCATCATTTCTCATCATACATGCCTGAAAACCTGTATACCTATTTGATCTTCTTCCTTTGCTCTACTCTAAGAGAGTAGATGGTCCTGATCCTTTCCAAGGTTATAAACTTCTGCTTGTGCCTTTAGGGTCACAGTATTTATTGTCTTCTCCAAGTTTTGTCCAACTAGTTTTTCTCTTTATCCTTCTCTTTAAGATTTCTCCTACCTACTACTAGTTCCTTATCTTGTCTACAACCATGTTTATGTCTCCCAATCCCTAAAAAAGAAAACCATCCTTTAACTCTATTATCCCTTTAAGCTGTCACACTCACTGCATCTAATTCCACATCACTCATTTACTCAACTCTTTTGACCTCTCTTTTCACTGTTTCATTCTATTGAAAGTACTCTCTGTAAAGTTAGCAACTGTAAGATTTAAATGTAAGTTTTATGCTAAATATGAAAGTTCCAAAGCAATATTATAGTTGCTGGTTTAAAGATATTACAGCTTAAATCAAAATGACTTTTAGCAGCTTTATTTACGAAGAGGTGGAAAGAGTGAAAGTGGAAAAATGTAGATTAAGAATCTAATAAGACTATCAGCCCTTCTCCTGAGAAACCAGGCTCAGCCCCAGCAGGGCTTTCCCAAGACTCTGTTTCCACATGGATTTCCCAGTAATCCTCAGCCAGAAGTCCAGGTGGTGTCTTCAGCCAGGGTTCTAGCAAGTCAGCCTACTCCAAAGCCAAGGCAGGAACCTCTGGAACCAATCTCTCCAGAAACCAGGACAGGAAAGTCAGCTACTCACCCAGCAAGCTGAAACAGGATCCAGGGGAAGTCTCCTCCTCCAATCTGGCTCACCAACACAAAGAGAGTGACTGAATCCTTGAGTTGGCCTTTTAAAGCAGTTTTCTGGGTGTCACTTCCTGTCAGTCCCCCACTTTATAGGACCTAATCACAGTCTTTCAATTTGCCTAGTACTGCCCAAGGTGGGGGGTGTCAGTGATCTTGGGAGGTGTGAGTTTACTCTAGTAAATGACTTGCAAACTTTCTTACTTAGTGTCAAGTAGGGGTACTTAAGTTCTTGATTTGTTTAGCTAAAAATAGACAAGGGAAAAATTAATCCTATCTTCACACAGTGACATCTTAATTCCTAAATCTAGTAATTTTTTTCTTTGTCCTCATCCTCCTTGGCTTTCCATATATACTGAAACTATTGGTCATCACCAACCCCACAATATATTAGTGGTCTTATTAACAATGCTCTCCTTAGTTTTAATTCTTCCAAGAAGTCTTCCCAATACTGACAGTTAAAAATGTCTTTTCCACCTTCGAATTTTTCTAGTGCATTTTCCCCTTAATTTCTCCCTTACTTTGTATGATATTCATATGCAAGATGTATCTTTCTCGTAAACTATAAATTTCTTGAGCCTAGATAGGAACTACAGATTTTTTAAATTTCTGCACCTCCTGATGCCCAGCACAGTATCTTGTACATATTAGGCATTTAATAAATGTTTAATTGAATTGAATCAATGTCTTTGTTGCCCTTGACTTGAGACTTAAAAATCTATGTTGAAAAAAATTCAACAAAGGCAATATATGGATGACAATTTCACTCCAAATAGCAACTCTCTAGGTCAAATCCCTACCACACAGTCAGAGTTTGAGGTCAATGCCTACCTGTGATTAGAGGTCAATCAATAGGGATTCTGGGGAAAAAATTCTTCAAGAAAAAAAGGTCCTAGTCTTGATTCAAGAAAGTAAACAGAATTTTCTTTCAAGGCAAGACAAAGGGACACCAAGTCCAAGACCTAGGCAGGAAATGGGGAAAAGATATTTTAGTGGCAGTTTACAGCTTAGTAAGTCATCATGGCATTAAAAAAACTTAAAAGGTGAATGGTAAGTATCAATGATATGGTGGTTTCTCCAAAGAATATTCTTAAAACAAGCCAACACTCATTTATGGTAGCAGTGTGTTGGCTATTTTCTTTCCTCATTCTCTTTGTTGGCCTTGCCATGGTCCCAGATAACATGGGCACATCTGATAATATAGGAAAATCTTCAATGGCTTTTTTAATTCCATTGTTTTTAAAAGCCATTCCTCAGTGATTAAGTGGTGAAAATATAGGAGCAGAGAGTTTTCAAAAGAAAAATTTCTAACTAAATAACCATATGAAAGATTGTTCAAAACAAGTCTAATGTTCCATCTCACACCCAACAAATTGATAAAGATGACAAAAGATGAGAATATTGGAGAATGTATGGAAAGATAAGCACACTAACATATTGGAGGAGCTATATATTGACACAACCATTCTGGAGAGCAACAGGAAGCTCACATGTTTTAGTAAAGTGAGTACTCTGCTCTGTGCTAAGTTCTGAGGATACAATTGTAACATATGGTTACTATTAGGCTCATATCTATGGGGAAGATTTATTTTTAAATAACCAGCATTTGTAGTAATTATTCCTTTATAAGTATAGTTATGAAATGGCTCACATTTTTGCTTCCAGTTGAAGAGCAAAAGTCTCTAGGAGGACCAACTCTAGGTGTTTATGAAAAATAAACTTTAATCCGGCAAATATATTCTTTAACAGAATAAACATAACACATACAAGATTCAGTGGAAATGAGGCAGTGGTAAAAAAGCATCAATCTTTGTTTCTAGTTTTCTTGCAATGTTCCTACTAATGGAACAGTGCCAGAGATCCTTTTTTTAAAATAAAACAAGTCACATACTTCTCCACTTGTCCATTTAGAGGTCCTTCTCATGATCTTGAAGAGAACTGCAAATGTTACAGACACCAGCAGCTGAAGGCAGAATGGAATGACTGCTCCCTATCCCTTCTCTTCTACTTGTTCTCCCTCAAAACTTCTACATTACTTTGTGAAAAAATGTCTACTCTATCACTTGAGGGATGATTTCACATTAATTTTATCCTTTCCAAAGTTGAGAAGAGCACAGGGTCTTTGAAGTCAGCTAATGCTTTAGCAGAGGTTACACAATAAAAGACAAAAACATTCCCTCTGCTATCAAGGAATCCATAATACAATGAATGACACAACATTTCAAACAAATATACGTGACAGATAGATAGATAGATAGATAGATAGATAGATAGATAGATAGATAGATAGATAGAAGATAATGGTGTGGATATAAGTAAATATAGTTGTAGACATTTGTAGTTATTATTGCCAAGATGTATACAAATATGTATACACACAGAGTAGATAGAAGGTAATCTTAAAGTGAAAGCACAAAATCAGGAAATAGAATGACATATGTGAGGAACACCAAGAAAGCACTTATGACTGGATCATAAAGTATATGAAGGGAAATAAGGTGTAAAAACCCTGAAATGACAGAAAGAAGCCAAACTACAAAAGATTTTGAATGCCAAATAGGGGATTTTATATTTGATCCTGAAGTTAATAGGGAGCCACTAGAGTTTTTGAGTAGGAGGGTGATATTTTCAGATCTTCACTTTAAGAAAAGTGATTAGGAATTGTGCTGACTAAAATGCCTAATCCCTTTTACCCAGTAATCTCCACATATACCCCAAAGAAGTTAGACAAAGAAAGAAAGGTTTGATATTTATAGTAGCATTTTTTAAATAGCAAAGAGAGGGAAACAAAGTAAATGCCCATTGATGGGGGAAATAACTAAACAAATTGTTATATATGAATGTAATACAATATTACTGTGATTTAAGAAGTTACAAATATGAAGAACACAGAGCAACACAGGAAAATATACAAACTGATCCAAAGAAATTTAAGTAGTCTCAGGAAAAATAAAAATAATGCCTATAACAATGTAAATGGAAAGAACACTAAAAAAATTGAAAATGAATGTTATTTAATTACATGATCAAGTCTGACTTTCCCCTTCAAATATGAAGAATAGGTGTACAAATAAAAGTGGTTTGAAAATAAAATACATATAATTTAAATTTTTTTCTCTTATAAACATGTTAGAATCTTATTTAAAGATGTCCTTCTACATAATTCATATGGCATCTTTTGCTCCAGTGAAAAAGCTGAGATAAATGCCAAATCAAATAAAAGACCCCTCCAGCCTCAAAAATGGCACTTATAAGAATCATAAGAAACTAAAACTGTTTCCCATGCTCAAAATTGAAGGGAAAGGAACTACGCAATTTCCCAAATGCTAATCTTTAATTCTAAGGCAAAATGATCAGGATTTTCAATAAGCTAATATAGAAGATTGAAGACAAATTCAGTGCTTATTGATGGAGTGGGAATGGAATTCTTCAATTTATTCACCACATGGCACTAAGACTGCAGTTTAAAAAAGGTAAGTAAAGGGGGGGTGGGAATAAGTGTGTCCTTATCAGATTGGCTAACATGCCCAAAAAGGAAAATGATAAATGTTTAAAAGGATGTGGGAAAATTGGGACATTAACATACTGTAGGTAGAATCATAAACTGATACAACCATTCTGGAAAACAGTCTGGAACCACACTCAAAGGGCCATAAAAATATGAATATCCTTTGACGCAGCAATATCACTACTGGCCCTATAACTCAAGAGATCAGAGATAAGTGAAAAGGGCCTACCTGTACAAAAATACTTTTAGCAACTCTTCTTGTAGTGGCAAAGAATTAGAAACTGAAGGGTTGTCCATCACTTGGGGAATGGCTGAACAAATTTTGAAATATGGTCATAATGGAATGTTATTGTGCCATAAGAAATGACAAACATAATTATTTCAGAAAAACCTGGAAAGACTTATATGAACTGATGCAAAGTTAAGTGAGCAGAATCAGGAGAACAATGTATACAGTAGCAGAAATATTACACAATGATCTACTGTGAAAGATTAAGCTATAACAAGCAAAGCAAGCTTCCAATATCCACAAGGGATCTATGATGAAAAATGCTATCCATAGCCAGAGAAGGAACTGTTGGAGTCTGATTGCAGATCAAAGGATGCCATCCTCCATTTTATTTCCTTCCTGAGTTTTTTGTTGTATGTGATATGTATCTTCAGTCATGGCATGAGGAATGTGGAAATGTGTTTTGTATGAAAGCACTGGTATAATTTATATCAGATTATTTACCACCTTGGGAAGGAAAGAAAAGGAAGGGAGGAAATCTGAATCTAAAATATCAGAAAACAATTGTCAAAAATTGTGTTTATATGTATCTGAAGTAGTTAATTAATTTTTTTTAAATGGAAGTGTCCAGAGACCAATCAAGAGAGACAAATGAAACTTGGACCCTTCAACAGAAAGTGTAAGTATGATACAAATTGACCTAGTCCATTAGAAAAAAATTAGGATGGTCTGGACTTGAGATCATTCCAAATTGAGAGTGGATAAAGAAACTGGGGGTGCTTTGGTAAGAGAAGGAAAGACTTAGGAGAGACAAAATAGCTTTCTTTGTATATTTGAAGTTATATAACATGATCTGCTAAGCTTCAGAAGGCAAATAGAAACAATGGGTAAAAGCTGCTTGATTTAAAGGAAAAGTTCTAACAGTACTGTCCAGAATTAGAATGGGCTCTATTCTGGACTGAGTCTACTTGAGTCAATCCTCTGGTAGTTTAGGTTTCACCTTGGAAAGAAATGAGACATTCATTTCTTACATTCAACAATTCACAAAAGAAGATTCATTTAACCATAGCAGGATGCATATCCATATATCATAGGTATGTGTATATTTACACACATGCATCCGTGTGTGTATATTATTCATACATGCATGTACACACACACACACACATAGTCTATTATTGCCAAAGTAAGCAGGATTTTTTCTGAGCCAGAAAGATCAGAACAGGAGAAAGGGAGGCCACAATAACAAAGAAGGGAAGAAACATACTAACAAAACTATCAAAACATAATGCTCTGATTTTATGATGACAAGCTTGGCCCTCCAAAAGAGTTATGAAAAGACCTTCACCCTGTCCCTTTTGTGCAGAGGCAGGATCTATGGGTGAAGAGCATTATTTTTTCAATACATTCTTTAGTTTTGCTGAAGTGCGTTCTCCTATTTTTTATTCTTTGTTTCAAGTGATGGCTTTAGGAGGGGAAAGAGAGGCATACATTGATAGATATAGGAGAATATAAAAAAATCTGTAAACAAAATTTTATTTAAAAAAAATACATGTGGTGTTTTCTTGCAATTTAAAGACTTACGCGAATGTGAAACAATGTGACACAGTAGATAAAAAGTCAGGGTTGTAGGGAAGACTTGGATTCAATTTCTGCCTCTGAGAGATGACCATGGGTAAGTCTCTTAATTTGTTGGTGTTCCAAGAATTCTCTAAAGACTAAATGTTAAATAAACCATCAGTCAATTAGTGGAGAGAGTTTCTATATCAGCAAATTTCCCACATTGATGAAATCTCAGATACAGACCCCCAAAAAATGTTCTAGATAAAATGTTATAGTAAGTTAAAATTTGAAAAAGGCCTCCAACAATAGTTCTCGATTAATTAGTAATTATCTAGGGGGGAAAAAAAACTGATGCCCTTAGGTCAAAGGAAGTCTTCCAAATATTGTGTTAGCTCCATTCTCCTTTCTATTTGTTCTGTGAGCTATTAATTATTTGAACTCTTTCATATCACAAACTATAAAGAATTAACAACATAAAAGAAAGATGTGAAATCTTCACCATACATCAAACATAATGTTTCCTTTTCCATCAGATCTTTATAAACCATCAGATATGCTAATATTTATAGAGTATTCATGAAGGAATCCTAGTAGAATTAATAAATAATAATGTTAATATTTAAAAAAATAAATCAGCTATCTCATCAAAAATAGCATATCTCCTGCTCTCCAGGATTTACTATGGTAATAAATAACAAAGAAGCCATTAAGAAGTGGGATTATATTCCATTATTTAGATTAATTTATTGCTCCTTCCCCCAAAAGGATTATTTTATAGTGAAATAAGCCACTTCAGAAAATTTTAAACATTTTCAGATATTTGGATTATTTTTAGTATATTTGCAGTGTTATATGCTATTCTAAACACCCTGATGCATAAATATACATACACATGCGTGCCTGCATGCACATATGCATGCTGTTGTAGGCAAATATAAGATAGCACATGAAAATAGGTAGAGAGGAAATCGCAATGTACAGACAGTAGGACACATGAGCTTTGTTGGAAGAGATGTGAACATTCTATGCAAAATGCAGGAAGAGGAGTGGTTGTTGGGAATCTGAACTGCCAGGGCAAGGTGCAAGGTGTGTGGCATCTTGGGGAGACATCTGGCAAGCATCAGGTCTGAGGAAAGGGCATGTCTCTGTGATTGGGTGGACTAGTCACAGTGTCTCTAACCCAGTCTGTGGATTTATTGGCTGACAAGGATTTATTCATCCACCTGAACATTATGGTCTCAGCTTGATACATCATCTCCAGGAGCACAAGAAATCCCCTTTGACTCCAAAGCCCACAGCAGTCACTCCTGATTCCCAGCTTGGCTGCCTGTCTGTGCTTAGGTCTGTGAAGCCAGCACATTCTATTGGCAGTTGGCAGATCTCTTAACCTTAGCTTAGACTAACTTAACCCCACTTTCCTTCCCAAGACTTTATTAAATAGTTTTTATAACTTATAGACTACTTTCATTCTCTACAACCAATCAAGAACTTACTGAGTTGTTTATTCCTTGGCTTAGTTAAGGAAGACAATTGGGTCTAACTGCCATTCACAATCCTGTCACCACTCACTCCCAGCTGTGTCCTATGTTTGTGGGAGTAGGTATGATTCCCAGTGTATTTGTGTGTTAGGCAGTTAACCTACTTTACCCCAATCATTCCTCATACATCCCCTTCTCCCTCTACTAACCCCTGTGTGTTTATTTACCTGCTACAATGCATACATATACACAGCAATTAATGCTAAGCCTGAATTTCTAACCTCTAAATCAGAGTATGAAATAAAGTAAAAATTCCTAGAGAAGCTCTCCATGGGTTTCCCCAAGGTTTGCCCTCAACAGAAGCAAACTAGGGAGAATTTTCTTCTGGAGAAATGGGATAAGAACACTAAGCATTCTTTTTAATTTAATGCAAGTTATCTTGAAGTGTGTGTTTGGAATTCAGGGAGGTGCCATTTAAAAGCATCTTACAAACTTCCTGTGGACACGTGGGGAACTTTAAGACTACATTTCCCATGATCCAATGGGTTTCCAGTTTCTGATGTGATTACATCAGAGAATGGGAACCAACGAGGTTGGGCTTGAGACTCTTTCTCTTTGGCGTGTGAAACTAAGGAAAGACGGGTAGAGATACGGACAGGCGGCATTTTTAAAAGTAGTCAGGTGCAGTCGTCCAAATTATTTTATTAACGTGGCTTTAATTAAACTATTAATTTCCCTCATATCTTCAGCCTTTATCATTTTTAATCATTACATTGATGTATCTCCACCCATCTTTCCTTAGTCTCACACGCCAAAGAGAGCAAGTCTCAAGCCCGACCTCCGAATTTAAGTCAAGCTCAACATTGGTTCCCATTCTCTGACGTAATCACATCAGAAACCGGAAACCCATTGGAACATGTGAAATGTAGTCTCAAAGTTCCCCACATGTCCACAGGAAGTTTGTAAGATACTTTTAAATGGCACCTCCCTGAATTCCAAAAACACATTTCCCCCTGAGATCCAGCAAAAAAAAGATTCATCTTTTTTCTTTGATAGATCTGTAAACATAGTCAACTTCTAAATTGCAGGAATTTGGGGATAAAAGAAAAGGATAAAACTAGCCACATTGATAAAAAGCCAATTTGGGGCAGTCCCCTATTGGCATAAGAGTGTACATTCAAAACAAATGCATTCAACTCATTCAACTCCCCATGGTTCAAATCAACTGCACCCCAAATTTCAATTTTGATCTTCATGGTGTCTTCATTAAACAGGTTCATTGTCTGGATTCTGGGGAAATGGCAAAATCCTTACCCTGAAATTACTCTCAAAAGAATTTAAACTTTACATTATCGATTATAAAACATACATTTCCTTCTAAGAATTATACAGAAGGTTATGAAAAGTGGGAAGTATGCTTAAAAAGGGTGAAGACATCCTTAGAATTACAGTAAGTCAAATCAAACCATTCACAAAAGGGATAGTTTAATGAAGGAAAACTTTAGAAATCCAGATCAATATCAAATAGTCAGACAAAGATGGTTCAAAGTACATTTGCAAAAGACGCCATACTGGATGAATGAAGTCTTCACTGGTACCAAGTGTGTTTAGAACTCATGAATAATTGGGACTTACATTTTTTAGTGGAAAGAAACTTACTGAGAGTCTTTGGAGAAATCCTCCTAAGGAGAAAAAAGAGTTTAGAATGATAAGGGCATGATGAATTTGGACTGCAATACCAATGCATAAACATTAGGTTTTTTTAAACATTTTGGTAAGCAAGGACAATAGAAAATCAGAGATGTGAAGATGCTCACCCATACCCTTTACAGAAAGAACTCTATACTAGGATACAGGATCCTTGACTGGTGGTCCTGGCTCTGCTACTAACTAGATGTATGACCCTGAGGAAGATACTTAACCTTTTTGTGTGTCTCACTTTCCTCTTCCATAAAACTGGGATCTTAATATTAATATCACCACTTTCTATTTACAAGGTGATTGTGATTCTAAAATGAGAAAATAGAAATGGAAAATTTTCAATGGGGATAAAGTACTATTATTTATGTAGAAAATAGAAATGGAAAATTTTCAATGAGGATAAAGTACTATTATTTATGTAGAAACTAAATGGTACAGTAGATAGAACACTGGCCTTGTGGTCAGGAAGACCAGAGTTCAAATCCCATCTCAGATACTTACTGGTTTGTATGACCCTGGGCAAGACCCTTAAAGTCTATTTGCTTTAGTTTTCTAAACCAGTGATGGGCAAACTATGGCCTGTGAGCTAGATGCAGGCCCCCTGAAATGTTCTATCCTGCCAGGCAACATTATTCCTAATCTGAAGAATACAATGAGTAGGATACAATACAATGAAACTTCGAAAGAGTTGCCTTAGAGACAGACTGACAGATGAGCATTTCCTTTCCTTTGGCCCCCTCTTTAAAAAGTTTGCCCATCACCGTTCTAAACTATTTAATGGGGAT
This sequence comes from Gracilinanus agilis, assembly GCF_016433145.1. NCBI lineage: Eukaryota > Metazoa > Chordata > Mammalia > Didelphimorphia > Didelphidae > Gracilinanus > Gracilinanus agilis. Next base: position 296,010,439 of record NC_058131.1, on the reverse strand, counting down.
AAGAATAGCACCTACTTCCCAGGGTTATTGTGAACATTAAATGATCTAATATTTGCTCAGTGCTTAGCACAATTCTGGGTGCAATGTAGGTACTTAACAAGTGTTTGCTTCCTTCTTTAGGGGGATTTGAAAGAACTAATCCATTTGGCTTTAGCTTTATTATTGATAATAATATTAATAGCTAACATATATGTAGTGCTTTAAAATTTACATAACATTTACATATATTCTCTTGTCTGATTCTCACAACAACCCTGGGAGAAAGGTGCTATTATTAGCCTCATTTTAAAAATGAGTAAGTAGAAGTTAGTAGAAGTGAAAAGACTTGCCCAGAATCTCACAGCTAGGGAGTATACGGGAAGGATTTGAACTCAGATTTTCCTGATTCCAGGTCCAAAACTCTGTCCATTGGGCCACCTAGCTCTCTCTATAAGATTTTTCCTTTGTGAGACATATAAAGAATAATAGTTGTATATTTCCTAACGTTGTTGTTGTTCAACCCTTGTTTTCAAAGAGGACCAATGACATCACAGAGTGACTTGTGCATTTATTGGATTTAAGTGTGTCAGAATTGCCCAAAGCTTTCAGCCTAACTCTTTCTACCAGAGTCATCAAAGGCAGTCACAAGACAAAAGTCAGGAAGACTGGCAATTACCCTGTGATGCAATGGATGGCCTTGCTATCTTCAAGGTATAACCAAACTCTGAGGGCTCCATAGCACCTACTTCAGGCGTGTTCATGCCATCAGAACAAATTTTTCTCATCTGCTCATTCCACCGGAGGAAGACTTTATACTCTTAGGGAAGACATCCCCCTAACTCACTGATGGTTTTGAAATGCATCAGTTATCCTCAATCTTGTATAGCCTGCTGCCAAGACAGTTTATTGGGGTGTAGTTGCTTTGCTTGCAACTGCTTTCTAGAGCCACAGTTGAGAACTAGGTGAAAAGTGGACACCAAAGGTAGATAAGCAGCCCTGAAAAGGGCTCAAAAAGCCCTCACACCAGAGGTGCTAGTCCTCCCTGCACACTCCATACACCCCACTGGAGTCTTAAAGCTGGCTGGACAACACTTTTCCAGGGATATTGTCAAGGGAATTTCTATTCAGGTATGAGGTGGATCAGAATATCATGAGGACTACTAGAAAATACCATGCCAAAGTATGATCTGTAGGACCTAGACCAGTGATGGCAAACCTATGACACACATGTCAGCACTGATATGTGTAGCCATTTTCGATGACACACGGCCTCATGAGGCCGCAGAGAAATATGGGGCCACGTGCCAAAGATGAAACATTTGCTGTAGTGTAGTATAGACACTTTTTGCACTATAGATGACAATTCTACCGATATTAATTTACCTATTTTGGTTTATTAAATACAGTTATATATCACAATTATAAATTTTTGTTATTTAAACTATAAATATCATGAAATTATGGTTTTTTCTCAAAGTGACACACCACCTGAGTTATGCTCGGTATTTTGGCAAATTTTGACACACCAAGCCCATTACTGACCTAGACAGTTGTTGACTACTATATCCAATTCATTCATTGACGCCAACTCTGAAACAAGAAAAAACTTTGACAATTAAGAAATAATGGGGAAATAAACCTACTGACAAAATGTAAGTCAAAGAAAACTTGGAAAACATTGAACTAATAAAAGCCCAAAGAAAAAGCCACTATCTATCTTGCTAAATCGGTCTTATTGTTTTTTCCCATTACACACACTCATTATAGAAAAAAACTAACCTACTTGCTGTACACAGGCCTTGACACTCCTCTTGATTTCCTGCCTTTTGTCTGTTTTGTCTTTTGGAGACACAATATCTCTATCTCACCTGGAATGAAAGTGCAGGGGCCAATTCCAAAGTAAGTTAGCTCCCACCACTGTTTGGCACAAAGACATTGACCTACTCTCTGTTTCCAACCTGGGCTAGTTTCCCCTCTTCAGGTAGCCTGGTGGCCCCTTCATTTCTGGAGGCTTATCTTATTGATGCCAAACTTAGGGCAGACACCTGATCAGCTTAGCCTTCCAGCAGCTCAGAACTCCTTCGCTCAGGCAATCTATCAGGCTCAGTCTCCTGGGTAGCAGGTACACAGGGAATGTGGCACCATGCCAAGCCTTCCTACAGATTGTCCCTGATATGTGGGATGTTCTCCCTCCTTATCTTCTTCACTTGTGATCAATGACTCCTTTCAAGATTCAGATCTGGTATTTTCTCCTACTGAAATCCCATCTTATTTGCCGTAATTATTAGTGTTCTCATTGTTGAGTCATTTCAGTAGTGTCCAATGCTTCATGACCCCATTTGTGGTTTTCTTGGACTATTGCCATCTCCTTCTCCAACTCATTTTCCAGATGAGAAAACTGAGGCAAACAGGATTAAATGGCTTGCCCAGTGTTACACAGCTAGTGTCTGAGGCTATGTTTGAACTCAGGAAAATAAAACTTCCTGATTCTAGGCCATTTACACGATCCACTGAACCACCTAGCTGCCCCCTAGTGTTTTACACCTTCCTGAAATTATTTCGTGCTTACTTTGTATAGATTTTTGGATGTACTTGTATGCATACATCATGAATCCCTTACCCCCAATAGAGTGTATGGTCCTTATGGCAGTCTGTGTCACAGAGTGGGGAAAATGCTACATTTGAAGACAAACGATTTGTATTAAAATCAAGATATTGCTACTTATTAGCTCTGTAACCTTATTTAAGTTACTTGATATCTTTAGGTCTTGATTTTTCTTATCTCTAAAATGAGCAAACTGGATTAGATGACCCATAAAGTTCCTTCTAACTCAAAATTTATGTCCCCACGTTATTTACCCAAATGAGAGTATAAACTCCTTGAGGGCACATACTTTACATTTTTGTCTTGACTTAGTTGGTTCCTAGCAATAGGTTAATAACTATTTATTTGATGGAATTTAATTAAAAAAGGAAATTGTTTAGTTTTGTCATTTTATCACTCCATTTATTCATTCAAATTGTTAAGATCTAGAATAAGTCTTTAGAAAACCAAGTACCCATTTCTTAAACTCTTCAGAATTCAGGTCCTGGAGGTTGCCACAATTTGAAGATGAATTAATAGCTTCCTATGCAATACAGATTAAACAGACTTTCCCCACCATATGTGATCTTGACGTATTCAAAACTTCATGCCTGCATTTAATTATGCTGAAAAATGGGCAAAAGTCACAGATTTCTAACACCATAGAAATGTATTTTCATTTGATTAAGAAGGTACAGTGGAGACTCAGGGAGCACTAATTGTGCCATCATGGCCCCATTTCACTGCCACCTCATTACAGTCCTTGGATTAGGTTGTGACTATCTGTACTAATCTTTATAATATATCCAGCTCTATAGGCAACAGTTTCAAATAGCACATATTTAAAGAGAAAAAACAAAAATCTCTTAACTATACAGCTGAATTCCTTCATGGGTGGAAGAAGTTCACTATGAGTCACATTATATTCATATGCTCCCTATAAATAACAAAACCAAGTAAATTCCATTCATATTCTACAAATCTTCCCATATTTTCAATTTTTTATTTTATTGCTATTCTTCCCCACTCACATATTTGAATTATGAACTCCTTCAAAGGAAGTAATATCTTACTTTTTCATTTGTATGCCTAGTACCTAGCAGTGCTTTGAACATAACAAGCACTTTTTAAAAAATTCTTAATCATTCATTCCATTCATTCATTCTGTCTTTCTCTCAAAATTACTTTTTGTTATTTTGTATATGGTTTGTATTTTTTTACAAATTTTATACATGCCCAACCATTGTGGAGGGCAATTTGGAATTATGCCCAAAGGGCTTTAAAAGATTGCCTGCCCTTGATCCAGCCATATCACTGCTGGGTTTGTATCCCAAAGAGATAATGAAAAAGATTTGTACAAAAATATTTATAGCTGTGCTCTTTGTGGTGGCAAAAAAATGGAAAATGAGGGGAGTGCCTATCATTTTCGGGAATGGCCGAACAAATTGTGGTATCTGATGGTGATAGAATACTATTGTGCTGAAAGGAATAATGAACTGGAGAAATTCCATGTGAACTGGAACAACCTCCGAGAATTGATGCATAGTGAAAGGAGCAAAACCAAGAGAACATTGTACACAGAGACTAATACAGTGTGGCACAATAGATGTAACAGACTTCTTTACTAGTAGCAATGCAATGACTCAGGACAATCTAGAGGTTCTTATGAGAAAACACTATCCACATCTAGAAAAAGAACTGTGGGAGGAGAAATGCAAAAGAAAAATATATGATCAATCATTTGGCTCGAAAGGGATAAGATTGGGGTATTGGCATTAAAAGATCATTCTACTGCAAATATGAATAACATGGAAGTGGGTTTTGAACAATGATACATGTATAACCAAGTGGAATTGCTTGTCAGCTCCAGGAGTGGGGAGGGAAGAGGAGTGGGGAAAATCATGAATGATGGAACTATGGAAAAATATTCTAAAAAAGATTTTTTAAAAAATATTGTGTACATGTTACATCCTCCATTAGAATAATTATTTACTGGGAAAAGGAATTCCTTCCTTCCTTTTTTTTTTCATCTTTGTATCCCAGTACTTAGCACAGTGCCTCATACATAGTAGATACTTAATGTGTTCTGTGAGTTGAATTGAATTGAAGTAAACTGATACTTTTCTACTCAAGGTATAGACAGAAATATGAAAAAAAAGTTCTTCTCCACAGCCAGCCTTAGGCAAAAACTGTTTTTTTTTAAACTTGTCATATAGAAATTTTCAATTTTTTAATGTTCATGATAAAATTTAGAAATGTTTAGCGTTTATTCTTTGATAGACCTTCTGTAACCCCTGAGCATATGCCCATCCCAAGACATTCCGTAATTTCAGGGTCCAGAATCCTCAACTTCCTTCCCTCTCTCCAATATCCAAGATTTGTTCTTGCCCCGCTTTCCAACATTAAAACTCACCAGTCTTCATCTCCTCATCCCGCAGGGTCTAAAGTTTCAGGTTACTTAATCTGATAAATGGTTAACACAATAAGGAAAGAAGTGCCCTTGAGTTGTGAAGGCAGGAAGCCAACAGCTGTGGTTGATAGTCAAGAGGGCATGACCCTTTCTCTCACATGATGAAGCTGCCAGCAGTCTCCACATCTGAACAGAGACTCAGGATTTTCCCTAATGTTGCTTGGAAACTTTTCTAATCATACAGTTTGCACAGAAACGGAATCACTGAATTTTGGAATTGAAAGGGAGCTCAGCAGCCATCTAATCTGACCCAGGCCCATAAAGGAATCCCCATTATAGCATATTTGATGAGTGGTCAATAGTCTTCTTGAAGAGCTCCAATGAGAGCAAACCTTGACTTTTTGAGGTTGTCATCCCATTATTGGATAGCTGTAATTGTTAAGCAGCTTTTCCTGACATCAAGCCTCTTTTTTAACTTTGATTCATTCTTCCTAGTTTGATACTTTTCTATATGATAATCCCTTAAATATCTGGAGACAATTATTATTCTCCCTTGAGTGTTCTCTAAACTAAATATCTCCAATTCCTTAAACTAGTCTTCATATGGCATGGACTCAACAAGATTTTTCATCATCCTGGTTACGCTAGATAGTCTCTCACTAATATCATACCTAAACTCTAGAACCAAGAATTGAATATAATACCTCCGATGTTTTCTGATCATGTTGTTGTTGTTGTTCAGTCATTTCAATTATGTCTGCCTATTTGGGGTTTTCTTGGCAAAAATACTGGAGTGGTTTGCTATTTCCTTCTCTAGCTCATTTTATAGATGAGGAACCCAAGGCAAATAGGGTGAAGTGACTTGCCCAGGGTCTTACATCTGGTAAGTGTCTGAGGACAGATTTGAACTCAGATCTTCCTACTTCCAGGCCCAGAGCTCTATCCACTGTGTCATCTGACTGCTCTGTCTGATTGAATAATTCAAAAAGACTATCACTTTCCTGGTCTGGACACCCTACCTCTTACCAATTGCTACTCACAGGGCAGGCAAGCCAGCCTAGCTAAGCTAAAGTTGCAAGGTTCCCTGAGGAATATTCAGAAGGCAATATATGCCAGGTAAATCAAACAATCACTACCACTTTGACTATTAACTGGCCTCTTCACCTGATGAAGATAGCTCAAGACCTTGAACCCTTGGGAATAGCAGGATCCCCCAAACAACTAGACCTGCTTCTTGGCAAGCCCATGCAGCCATCATTGAAGGGAGATATTATTGTGGAGAAGGGGACCACCTTCCTGATCACCACCAGAAACAACTTGTGATCAATTGCCTCCAACAGAAGCACAAAAGCCCTGGGAGTGACAACCCCTCCTCCACTTTCACTTAATTAAAGCCTAGGAAAGCTATATCTACAGCACTTCTTTAACTACTAGCCCTGCTTCCAATCAAACCTTTGGTGTCATCATTTGTCTCCTATGAAGAATAAGCCAGTGGCTGAACAAGTTGTAGTATTTGATTGTAATGGAATACCACTCTGCCATATATGACAAACAGGATGACTTCAGAAAAACCTAGAAAAACTTAATATGAACTGATACAAAGTGAATTGGGCAGAACAACGAAATTGCACAGAATAATAGCAATTTTCTATGATGATTGGCTATGAATGAAACTATGATCAGCAATGCAAAGATCCAAGAAACTCCAAGAGACTCCTGATGAAAAATGCTATCTATTGCCATAGAAGGAACTGATAAAGTCTAAACAGATTGAAGCATACCACTTTTCACTTTATTTCCTTTATGAATTTTTTCTTGGATGTGTGATATGTGTCTTCTTTCACAAGATGAATATGGAAATATGTATCACATGATAATACGTGTATAACCTATATCAGATTACTTGCTATCTCAGGGACAAGGAGAGGAAGGAAGGAGAGAATTTGAATCACAAAATGTCAGAAAAAAATTTAAATGTTACTACATGTAAATGGGGAATGTTACAAGGGAATAAAGAAAAATGGGTCAGCCATCCCTAACAATAGCCACTCACAGGACAAGGAGAACAGCCTAGCTGAAGTAGCAAGGCATTTCCCTGCCCTACTAATTTGGTATTTCTATTCCTTCCCCCGCATCCCCAAAAAAAGGAAACAAGGTTAGTTTGATGTGACTTGTTCTTACTGAAGTCATGCTGGCTCTTTGTAACTATCATTTCCTTTTCTTCATATTCATTAGTGATCTCTTTAATAATTATTCTACAGGACCAGTTGAGGTTGCTTGGTAGATTGAGAGCCCTTCTTGAGATAGGAGGCCCTAAATTCAAATCTGGCCTCAGACCCTTCCTAGCTATGTAACCCTGGGCAAATCACTTAACCTTCATTGCCTAGCCCTTACCACTATTCTGCCTTGGATCAAATATACAGTATGGATTCTAAGATGAAAGGTAAGGGTTTAAGAAAATTGTTCCACAGTTTCATGAGAATCAAAGTCAAGTTCACTACCTAGTATTTTGTAGTTTCCATTCTCTTTTTTTGAAAATTAAGATGTATACCTTTTTCCATCTCTCAGTACAACTTTTTTTCAATAATCTTTCAAATATCAATGAGTATAACTCAGCAATTGCATCCACTAGTTGTTTCAGTGTCCAAGGATATAGTTCATCTGGCCAAGAAAAAAATGAAGTCATCAAGGACAAGTAGATGTTCTATTATTATATATCCTTACTTATCTTAAGCATTAATTCCCTCAAGCATTTATGTTCTGTCATTTAGAGTGCAAACTTCTTTCTCATTGGCTGAAATAATGGGAACAAAATAAGTACTGAGCATTAGAGGAGAGAGAGAGAGAGAGAGAGAGAGAGAGAGAGAGAGAGAGAGAGAGAGAGAGCGCAGGAAATAGGATCTCAATATATCTGTGTATTATATTTGTGTGTCAGGTGTCCTGGAGGGGTAGAGGAAAAAGGAGTTTTCTCCTGCACTGTGATTAGCCTTATGAGAGGAAGTGAATCTTACGTTCCAAGCTGAGGTAACTGAGGCATTGGGCTCAGAAAACATCAAAAGAAGTTAACCATGAAGAATCTATGTTCCCAAGTCAACAAAGACTTCCTTTTTGATAATATCCTTTAAAACATTCCCTCTTGGGATATCAAGGTCAAAGGTTCAGGAACTCTGATAGTGAGGGATCATGGGATCCTAAAATCCTCATCTCTTTTAATGTATTCATTGAACAAAACTCAAAGAATGCTCCATGGTGATATGTATGGCATATTTTAATGGGCTTCTGGAGAAAAGTGCCCTTCTCTGATTATTGTATGAACCTTTAATGATTCTAATGGTGTAAACACCACTAGAACAGAAGACTGTAGGTTAGAGAAAGCTCCTAACATCTTTCAAATCATATTGTAATAGTCATCCTATGGAAAGAGCATATGCTGTTCTTTCCAATCCAGTATTATAGTAGGAAAAAACATGGCTCTAAAGAAATCTTGATTCTAGTTTCAACTCTTCCATATTGGCTAGTGAATCACTTTCTTTGTCTATGCCTCAGTTCTTCTCTTCTTTATAGAATGAGAAAATTGGCCTAGGTGATCTCTAAGGTGCCCTCAAAATCTAATGTTCTACAGATCTGTTACTCAAATGATCCTTCATGTCTAGCCACCAAACTAGGGGTTTAGAAGTAAGAATCTTATTCAGGGATTGGGCATGTCTGAATATTTCAGTATCAGAAGAGAGACCCCTTGACAAAAAATGATCAAAATGAACATTAAGGCATCCAAAAATCATACAAGGACATAATTCAGGGTGAAATGGAAGTGGGAAGCAACAAATGGGAAACAAATTAACAAAGGACATAATGAGAAAGAAATGGGGAGAAATGGACTGTTGTAATCCAGTTCAGGGAAATCACACATTAGAGATAACTATTGATCAGGAAGGAAGCAACAGAATTATTACAGGAACTGTAGAACAAGAAAATATGGAAGCCTGAGGAAGATTAGCCTAGACCACCATTCCTGGCCACCGAATTTCAAAATAAAAGTGGCCAGGAAATATATATGAGATGTTGCCCTAAAATACAAGATTCTTCTATTTCTATGAAATATAGGACCAACTCTGGTCTATCCTATATCTGATCTGCTATACACATGTTTTGTTCATTAAACAAACATTTATTTAATGCATATGGACAAAGCATTGTGGTAGGCATTGGAGAAGAAGCAAAGTTTCAAAAACAAATGTTCCCTGGCCACACAGAGTCTACAGTCTTCTAAGAGGATTAGACACAAACCCTATAACATAACACTATAAGTTTATTAGAGAAACAAAACAAAGCATATGGGTAGTACATACAGAAAGTGCACTGGGCTTGGAATCATAAGACCCCAGTTTGAATTCTGGCTCTGACACAATAACCATGTAATCCCAAGAAAACCACATCCTTTCACTGATTCTCAGTTTCCCGTCCACTTAATGAGGGTAATTGTACTTCATCTCCCTACCTTACAAGTTTTTGTTTGGAAAACATCTTGTCAGACATAATCCATCAGATAAATCTGAGCTACCATTATCATGCCTCTCCACTCATTGTTGGTTCTGTTGTTTTGTTTTGTTTTTAAATTTGTAGCCCTTAGTGCATGGCATATCCATTTTAGAACTTAATCATACACTGTCTTGCCTTAAGAGATAAGCTAGCTTAAGTATGTATATCTTACTTCCTTGACAAAATTTTAAACTCTTTGAGGATAAGTTCCCATTATTTTTACTGTGTCACAGTCACATCACAAAATCCCAGGACTGAGGGTCTCATGGGTTTTCAATAAGTATTTTATTTAAGGAAATCCTCTGACAAATCATAGAAACAAGAAAATCATACAATAACAATCATTATAAGCATTGTGCTGACTTCTATAAAGGATAGAAAGGGGCTCTGGTATGATGACAAATATTCATGTCAAAAGATTTTGCCAACATTGGTGATCAAGACAACATTGCTCTTCCAAGCCTCATATAATTCAATATGTCAATGACTTTGTGATCAAACAGATGTGGCTATCCCTTCCAGCAATGCCTGACCTTCCTCTGCAAGTTATTTCCATAAGTCATCCATAAGGAATCCACTCACCACGCTGGGTACCTTTCTCTGTAGTTCTCTGACCATTGTGGATAAAGCAGGGGAGTCTATGGGCTATCTATTTGTTAACCCTTGCTCTTACCATAAACCTAACAAATGAACTTTAAAAAGTCTGCCAGACAGCCCTCCCATAACTTCTAGGTCTTGCTGTTATGAGATGAGAGCACAGTGGGAGGTGCTAATGAAAAATTCAAGTCCCACAAAACCCACTTGTGGTACCAATTACATTTTTTTTCTCCTAGCCTTTCCAAAGAACACACTTAATCTATACCCAGTACATGCCTATGAGATTTACATATGATTTTAAGTCAATCTCTAAAACTATTCTGCTGTTGAATTTCTCGGGATGTGACTTAGTGAACTGGTTTTATGTGTCAAAAATACATTGAAGGAGATAAGCCAAGACAGCACTTTTGACCTACACCAGATAAGTTAACAGACCATTGTCTAACTCTCCGTTTCTGTATCTAAAAGAAGTGATGATTTGTTTAAACTGCAAAGGTTTTAAATGTGCATTGATCAAACATTATTTAAGAATAGCTTAGATGGAAAGGGTACATAAAGTCAATGTTTAATTGATTAATTTACTTTACAAGTCAAAGACTGAGAGGACTAGAAACTCATATGAAACGAAGGCTAAAACTAAATTATCCACCAACTGGATGTATTGCATTTCTCTGGCTGTAAATTTTAAATCTCCATAGCCTGTCTAATAGCTTGAGAATGGGAAGGAGAGTAGCACCCGTTCCTTTGGGAGAATGAAAAGGCAAAATATCGACCTTTAGTTTACTAGAACTCATAGATTGAAAAGGAGTATAGTGGGTTCATTTTTTAATATCTTGCATTTTATGTATAACACTTCAACCTTTTTTTGTTCAAGTAGCAAGAGCAGGACAAAAGACTAATAGAGTTGAAAAATAATGGAAAGAGTCTACATTTGGAGCCAGAAAATTCAGGTTTCAATCATGTCTCTGTCACTCACAAAATGTGTAATCTTGGGCTAGGCATTTTACCTCTCTCAGCCTCTGTTTCTTCATTTGTAAAATGAAGTAATTGAGCCAGATGATATATAAAACTCCTTATAGCTCTGTCTGTAATTTTCTGATCCTAAGAAATGTCATTGATATGTTTACTCATAAGGCAGAAAAAGAAGAAAAACCAAGATGTCTCACCAGCAGTGTTTTACCAGAAAACAGAGAATGTCGGAACCATGAAAATATTGACTTAAAGCCTACACAGGATGCTATATTTTCCATAATGCTTTTGTATCCATTTTTTGTTGTTGATTATCTTGGTGCAACTTTAGGCAAGTCCCTTAACATCATCAGTTGTCAGTTTATCTATAAGATGAGAAGATTGATCTGGCCTCTAAGACGCTTTAAATCTTGGCTCTGGTGACCGTCTTGTGAAATGCAGGCAGCTACGTACTCTAGTGAACAGAATGCTGAACATGGAAGTTAAGAAGTTTAATCCTGCCTTAGACATTTAAATCAACAATGTTCTTCATCCAAATTTCAAGTGTTATTCTATTAAAATCCTACTCTGATGGTTCATCATATCATGGAAGTGACCCTTAGTTCTCAAAGATATTCTCATAGACAACAAACACCAGCCAGTTTTACAAAGCTGGAAAAGCTCTGAGGTCTAGTGGCAATAGCATTGGAATACTGGCCCAATCAAGTTCAGAGATGCTCATCACCAGAAGGTTGGCCAATGGGAGAAATTTTGTTAGTCCATGTTAATTTACAACTGGTGGATAGAACACTCTGCTTGGAATCAGGAAGACTCATCTTCATGAGTTCAAATCTGACCTAAGATAAGTGGTTAGCTGAATAACCCTGGGCAGGTCACTCAACTTTGGCTGCCAAATGAGCTAGAAAAGGGCATGGCAAACCATTCTGCCAAGAAAACCCCAAATGGAATCACAAAGAGTCTCTCTCTCACACACACACATACACACATACACACATACACACACACACACACACACACACACACACACACACCCCACTTCACCTTTACAGCTCCAACAGGTTAATGATTTTAACCCAAGAAAGAATGTAGTCCTATTGAAAAATCAATACCAAAAAATATCTCAATTATAGACATTTTAAGTAACATTTCTTTAATTTCAAAAACATTCAATAAAATCTCTTAAAAGCTGTTAAATGCTGTAAGTATCATGCCTAAAGACCTAAATAAGTAGGAGGGCTGTTTGTAATTAGCACATTAATTGTACATATGTAGATGATGCTACCATGTATTTAAAAATAGTTTGTCTTAAGTAGGCTATCTACTTTCCTTTAGAATCTTGTTTACCCTATTAATTTGCTTAGTAAACTCTTTCCCTACAGATATCACAAAAGTAATCTTCCCAGCCTGGAGAGTCTGAATTATTCATACATTCTAAATTACCAGGGTCCAGATTAATAAGGTTTTTCTGTACTTGTTCTCAACTACCTGCCTTTAGGGTTTTAAATCCTTGATTGTACTTTCTTTTCCCCTAGGAATATACTAAACTTTGTCTCCATATGATGCTACTTTTAAAGGGGAACTTGGCCAGAATCTCCCTAAGAATAGAATATTTCCTCTGTTTTCATCACTGGCCCAAGCTCCTGTCATGAAAGGTTTATTCAAATCCAAGGTCCAGCCTTACTTTTTTGTCTCCAACATCTAAAATTTTTAAGTTGTCTCAGGCACCACCAAGCTTTGAGTCTTGGGGCTTTTGGAGGGAAAAGAACCTTTCTATCAGTCTTTTTTCTAGAACCATCCACTGTACATTAGTCTTCTAAGTCTGGATGATAGTATAGAAGATGGACTGGCTAATTAGCATAGCACAGTCTTTGTACTAAATATATGAATCTAATTTAAATGTTCATTTTCTATGCAAAACTCATGGGGGAAAAACAAAGGAAAAGGTCTCTCCCCTAATAACCCAATGTCCTCTTTATTATGTGAAAGTATCTATTTTAAGAATGGTACAAGCAACAAAACCTAAAAAGCAAAGGAATTATGTGTGTTTATCCAAGGTAAGTATGTAAGCATTAGCAACATAAGAACATGGACATTGTTGAGGATTAGATTAAAGCCAGTCGCCTTATGCATGCTCATTTCCTTTTTTACTACTCAATTCCCCCATGATGCCATCTGATCATTTCTTGAATGTCCCCTGTGTCTTTGCCTTAACAATCTTGCCTGGTAGGCCATTCCACACGTTTGTGATTCTCTGCATGAAAAAATGCTTCCTGACATCTGTTCCGAATTTGTTTCTCTTTAATTTCCATTTATGCTCCCTTATCCTAACATCTGTGTCATTCTGAAAACGGTAACTCAGACTGACGTTATCTCTGCCATTTAAGATTTTATATTCCCCAGCTAAAAGTTCCACTTAACCATGTCGTGGTTGTGAGGCTCTCATTGCTGCTAAGTTGGGGAGTCAGACACAGCTGTGACTTCAGTGGGTTCGCCAGATGTGCCAGCCCTGCTAAGTTCTTCAACACCTTTTTCTGTAGGGCCAACGTCCTTAAAGATAGGGAGCCAGACAAAGTTAATAATGCCAGCCTTTATATCCAAGGCTTTCTTCTGAGAGCACTCACTTGGTCCTTCTATTCAGAGTTCCTGGCACATTTACCACCCTTTATTATTAATACCTTAAGATTCCCTATTTTTATGTAATTGAATAATTCCTTTCTTTCTGGTAAGGCCCAGAATGATTACATAGAAAAGTGAAAACTAGAACCATTGTTCATTTATATCTATTCAGTTTGCAAATACACTTACTGTGGGCATCATTATTTAGATATTGCAAATGATCCCCCAGACCCCACCCTTTAATTTGATTTTTTTTCCCTTCTGTCTCAAGTGATCACCAAAGCCTTTGAGTTTGTCAACATTTTCTACTCAAGTTATTTATGTAGACCTTAATTCTCTCCATTCAAGTTCTTCTTTCTGGAGACCCACTTGATTTATTTTTTTAACTCCAATTTAAGGCTTTTCTGGTTCCAGTTTTGACCTCTTCACTTAAGTATAAAAATGTGTGTGTGGGTGGGGGGTGGGGGGGT